>NC_080586.1:67738571-68038928 GCF_029962835.1 Magnolia sinica | reverse complement strand
TAACATTAGAAGGCAAGTGGATAAGCAAGGTGATGATTCTTCCCCTTGAGCTTTCCATCTTTCCATTAGCTTAAGTTATAGTTTGCATTTTAAATTTATAATTAATTTCTCCATTTTATAATCACATGTGTTAGCTGGTGGAAATTGAATTGTTGTATTACATGCTTAATGATTATCCTGTATAATTATTCAGCTTGTGGATTTCTTTTTGTGGATTGCTTATGGAATTTAAACTAGTACATCAGTGGAAAACCCCCACCTATAAATGTACACCCATACTTGGGATGTAACCCGACTGGTTGTGATTGTAATAGATCTTCGGCTTAGTGGTTATTGAATGGTGGTTTAAATTGACCATTGATGTGGGCCTACCATCCAGGGTTGTTGTGTCTAATGGTTTTCAAGGTTGGTATTTTATCGCATGGTTTTGATACTCACCGTATGTAGCCTATTTTGATAATTGCCCTATATGGCTTGTTTCGATATCGCCCTATGTGGCTTTGTTCTGGTATTTTTCCTATATGTGCTCGATGTTTTATATCATGCAAGCATGCGATGGTAAGCCCCATATACTGTAATATGATTGACCACTAGTCGACAGGTTTCTATTGAACATTCTAAGATGGTAGTCTCATGAGCAGGGGATGGTGGTATGGGACCTATGCCCGAGCTGTCAGCTTACGCTGGTGTTAAGCCCCCATAGTGACCTTGAGCTTACTTAAAATGACTGATTATACTTGGAGTAATAATAGTTTGGCTAATCATGCATGCATGGCACAGACCAGCGTCTATCGCTAACGTACGTGATGTACGCTAAGCAGTCGTTACGTCGCACTTAGTATGCTTTCGCTGACGACTAGTCCCTGTCCGACTGGATGTTTTTCCCAGGTCGATGATTGTATTCTGCACAATTGACCCCGGGGCGTTGATTGCGTATTTGCATGGGTGACGAGCCCAAATTCTGCACAGATGAGCATCCTTGGGGCGTGACTGCATTCACGCATCCATGCATCTAATAAGACCTGTATCATGTATTATTTTGTATGCTTTCATTTATAATTATGCTTACCTAATGCGATGGTGTGTAATCTTGAGGAAAATTCACACTGAGTTAGCCACTCATCCATCAAATATACAACTGTACAAGTAGCACAGGTGGCCCAGATGATGTTCACATTCATATTGGTGAGGAGCAGGTTATGGTTGACAAGTGTGCATGATTGTATTTGCTAAGGTCCGCTACAAGATTTCATAGCTCAAGATTGTTGCATTTTACCTTGTTTCACATGTAATGTTATTTCATTTTGTATTATAAGAATGAGGACATTGGTTTATATAAGTCATTATGAGCAGCTTCTTATATATTTAAATGATAATGCAACTTTCATTTATGTCTGATTTGTCCATACTACGCTCATCTGCTTACTCTGATGAAAGGAAAAAAAATATATGTGGACTTTGACTCTTTATAAGTTAACACTCGAGTTTTTGGGAAACGGGTCATATACTCGGGTCCTGAAAAGTCGGGGCATTACAGATGTTAGGGTAATATATGATAAAATTCATCCCCTGAGTCAAAAGAGAAAAATGAGAACACGGAAAAGAATAGAATTAGTAGCCAAGGAGAATACAGGTCAACCGTAAAATGCTCAAGGTGCAAGCGAACGAGTTATAATCGTACGACATGCACCTTTTCCCTATCGTAAATGAAAATTGATTTTTCGTGTATATGTTTATTATAAGGATTTTTGTAAAGTAATGTTCATCACTTATATATAATTCTTGTATATGCATATTTTATTTTTTGAAAAATGTGAAAATGAGTTGAATGATTGAAGATGTGCGGGTAAATGTGAATATTGAGTTTTAATTAAATGAATGTGGATGTGTAACGCAGATATAAACTATAAAGTTCATAGATGTTCACTGAGGATCACCGATATAAACAGTAGATCACTGATATTAACATCGTTGATCATCGATAGTCACTGTCGATTGTCAATCGTAGATACTATCAGTGAACTATAGTCACTATCGGCGAACCAAAATCATTGTTGACAATCTACAATCACTATAGGCGAACCACAGTCATTATCGACAATCCCCAGCATGTATCGACGAACCACCATGTTTAACAACAATCCAAAGTTTGTATCAATGATCACAATATTCTTTCATTTCAACATTCGTCATTTACACAACATTCATATATACATTTATTGCTCAAATTAAAAAACGAAGTATTAAATATAAATGAATGAATTATTACAACATGCATACAAACATTTGTCACTCAAATTAAAAAAATAATAAAATAACAATACATCGGTGCATTTTGGCTTGTTAAATTTGTAATTTTTCTTGACAAAATCACGTTTTGGATTCATATATCGGGTTTTTAGTTTCACGGGTCTGGTTTCTACTACCCTCTTTCGAAAGCGGAATCTTTATGAGGTTGGTTTCTGTTTGCTTGCCTCCAAGTATATAGGTTCGTAAGTAATATCCTATGAATACAGGATCGATCCCATAGGAAGATGATTTATGAGAATGAGAAAATCAAATGCAAAACTAAGCAATAGAAACTAAACGGATGCCATGATTTTAAAAGTTTTAAATGTATGACTTTTAAATGGAATTCAATTAAATTAAAAACAATACCCAAGCTTCAAAGTTCCATACATAGGTTAATAATCCATAAATCATGATGACTTTGATAACACAATTAGGATCTGAGCACTATGGCCGGCCTAATCGGAAAATAAAACAGTTCAAATATTTTTAGTAAATGATATAAGAGATTAGAGAATCATGGATTAGCACCATTAACATATATTCTCAAACGCCAGTGATTTTAAGCATTCAATATCCATGAGATAATAAATCAAAGAAATGTAGTAAGTTGAGAACATCTCTCATCTAAGAAATCTAATTGATTCAAGTTAAGCCTATTTATTAATATGGATCTCACATGAGGATCAAAAACCTAAACCTAGATAATTGATAACATGTATACACCATTATCTCATCATTAAAAATAATCAATCATCATAATTTATAAAATCATTAAACCAATGTGCTTCCCTTCTAGCTTAGGCTAGAGGGAACTAGAAAAACATAACTAAATTGCAAAATAGAAAAGCAACAAGAAAGCAAGAAAATAAATTAAGAAAGATCTAAAAAAAACTTGTAAAGATCTAAAAATCTTAAATCTTGCCCTTGAATGCTCTGAATGATGCTTAGGAATGCCCTGGAAAGCCCTATTGATAAGTGGAGAACTCTCTCCTTCAAACCGACTTGAAAAATTCGAAAATTGTCTTAAATTTTCTCACTCCGCGTAGGCTTCGCGTAAACCCTTCGATGACATCGAACTGCTTTCGATGTCATCTAAGACTGGCTTCGATATCATCAAACTGATTTCGATATCATCGAAGACTACATCCAATTTGTCCAGCAACCAAACTTGATCCTGTAATTCTTCGATGTCATCTAAGACTAACTTCGATGTCATCGAATACTGGCTTCGATGTCATTGAAACTAGTTCGATGTCATCTAAGCTCAAATCCTACGAATTTTTACACTAATTTTTGTACTTCCTTCATTTTTCACTTGGTTTTCTTGACTCTTAGGGTCTTGAAATCTTCAATCTTGGTCTCCAAATAGTCCATTCTTTTGCCTTGGTGATTCTTGAGCATTAAATCCATACTTTTAACATTCTTCTCAATCAAAGCTCTTAAACTCACCTTGCAACACAAACATGTATAAAATATACCATTAAGCATTATCATATTCATAAAACCAAGATATACATAGGGGAAAATATGCAATATTTGACACTCAACAGTTTCCTAATGGGTGGTACTGCAACTAGTACCTAAACCTCATCTCTTACCTCTTCAGCAATATGTACCTCATCTTCCACCTCTTTAGTATTTATCGATTTACCTTTTATTTTTTCAGTCTTTCTAAACTACTGAAGGTAGTCGAAAGACCATGTCTTTTTAAAATTAGATATTGTATCCTGTATAGGAGAACTGCAGTGAGTATTAGTAATCCACATTGTGTATCAATGAACCACGATGAGCATCGTCGATGAGCATCGACGAACTCCAGTGTGTATCAACGATCTAAAGTACATTTGTATTGGAGTATTCTAAACAAGCACTGGGTTTTCTCTCCAAGAACAAGGATTTGTAGTGCTTAAAAGGCAAATAAATAGATTTATATGTAATCACACCAATTTACACGAAGACATCATTTGTAATTTATTAAATGTGCAAGGACCGTGGATCGTCAATATTAAATGTGGATCGCTGATATTAATTATGGATTGTCGATAGTCACTGTGTATTAGCAATCCCCTGAACTTATCGACGAACCTCATATAATATTAATGATCCACAGTCTTTATCGATGACCACTAAACTCTCTAACATACACATATTATCTATACAAACACCACATTCTCCTTCCTTTCATAAACTCCAACTATTCAAACATGAAAAAGATTTTTTTTTTTTTAAAAAGAAGACAAAAAACAACTACAATGGGTATCACCACACCCTCCTCCATTTCACAAACTCCTACCATTGATAGCCACCAACAATAACAAAAAAAATAAAAAAAACAAATATATATATATATATATATATATATATATATATATATATTTGGGCACTATAGCTTTTAGAGAATGTGACCGAATAACTTCGAAAGAAAAAAAAAAACCCTTCTTTTCTACCCAGAACTTCCATGTCGTTTCGCGGAAATTGGCCGGAGTTTGTCATTATCACCGAGAGTGGGTTGTCCTGTCCGTATAACTATCAACCATCGATGGTGATTCGACACTTCGTGGTGGTCCCCTTTTCGTGCGGTCCATGATCTAAAGAATGAGAGAGAGAGAGAGAGAGAAGAAAATGCCATTTTGGCCTTTCCCACCCAAGGGCCCTACCTATTAAACCCATCCTGAGTTTTATGTGGGGTCCACTGGCTTGTCTCGGAATAATTCTAAGTTGTCCACATGAAAAGAGATTTTAATTTCATGCTATATGATGAAGTTTGAGTGCAGAACCCATGAACGATCGTTCAAACCAGTGGAAACGTTCCAGAATTAAAGTACAACGCTCATGTAGTTGTGGGCCCAAAGAACTCTAAATTTTTTTGAAATAATCTTACTGTGGGTTCACGACTATCAGATTAAGGTAAATGAATTAGATTGGCTGAGGAGTGGCTTCAATTATTGATTTAGTGGGGCTCATACCCCATTCTCAAAAAGCGCTCTCGACTTCCGCGACATGCTAACGCCTACGAGTGGATGGTTAGCAGCGGGACATTTTTGTTATTTAAAAACACAAAAAGTGTCCAAGTTACTAAAATAATAATAACTTTATATTATGATGCCAGTGCCTTTATGACGTAATAATTGAAGGTTATTTTAATTAATATCTCAGCCATGGTTTAGTAATCATGAGTAACAACTTAATAAGTGAAACCCTGACCATGAGGCCCACCTTGATGTATGTGTTGTATATCCACACCCCACCTTGAAGTACGTGTTATATATCCATACCGTCCAACAATTTTTTCAGCTCATTTCAGAACATGGTTCCAAAAATGAAGCAAATCTAAAAATCTCAAGCGGACCACATGGAAGGGATTGAATGCCTACTATTAAAAAGTTCACAGGGCTAAGTTTTGGATCAAGCTGATATTTGTATTTTCCCTTCCTCTAGGTCTGCGTGACCTTATTAACAGGTCTAGTGGCAAATAAATACTATGGTGAGTCCAACGAATCTTTTAATGATAAGCGTTCAATGACCACTGTTTCTTGTAGTGTGGTCCACTTAAGATTTGGATATGTGTTTACACCCCAAGTATAAGGTTATGATGTAGTAATAAACTCGGTGAGACCGAGGTCAAATCCCAAGGGACTAATACCTGTACGTAATCTGAAACTAAATAGAACTAGAACTAGAATGAGATGAAATCTAAATCGAATATAAAGTGATGAATAATGGTGAGATATTAATACAAAACTTAAGAGAAATCAGAGATACGAAACTAGGGATTCAGAGGATCCACTTGTATAGATCAGGGAGATCTTATGCCTACTTCAAAAATCATGGAAATTAAACTGAACTTCCTCTGATATAATTTTAAAGAGATGAAAGGTATATGAATTAGAATGGATTCCATCACCAAACCATGCCCAGGAGACAAAGTCAACAACAGAATTAAACTAATTACCAACCAATCAGATGATTATGAAGGTTATGAAGGATACCGTCATCCAACTATGCCCAGGAGATGATGGCGAACAACAGGGCTTCCTGACGTCATAATCAAAATAAGGAAAAAGAAATACTCAAAGCCATTACAAACTCATTGTAATTTCAGTCACAACAGGCCATTAAAAACTAAAAATATTCCCATAATAAAATTAAATAAAAAATTCCTTCAATCTAAACAAAAGGCACACACATAAATTCTCCCATCACACTACAAGCTTCACCGTTTAGCCCTAGCTAAGAGGTTTAGCCTAGAATAGACATGATGAGGCTTAGACCTCTAAATAATTTCATAGGCAAAATAAGAAAGAAATAAAAGAAGAAGTAAAATTGAAACCGTCTTCACCATCCTCTCTTTGATGCACCTCCGACCCACCGATCCCCCTCCACGTATCTCTCTTTCTTCTTTATAACAATCTGGAGGCGGTGGAGTGGAGAAGTTGGTGGATAATGCAATTCGCATCATGCGCAGCAAACCTACGTTCGACTCGCGTTCGGCACCAATAGCCGACCTGTTTTCAGGATCTGGTCGGTTCAGTCTCCTTGAGCATGGTCGATCCCACCTTGGGAATATTTTGGACAGTCCAGATGGACAGACCGATCCCTTCCAAGATCCTGTAACAGCCCGGATCGTCCGTGTTTCTCCGGAGGTGCGTAACGCATAAGGAATCCGAAAGGGATCCTTCCGGCGTCAGTGGGACCCATGAACAGCGTCGGTGGGGAGATCTAGTCCGTTCATTAGCTTCCTCTCGAAAAATCGGTCGGACATGACCTATTTTGGATCAGCTTCTTGGTGGCCCATGGATGATTTCATTCCACCATCCGTCTTCCTTTTGGATGTTTGTGATCCCATCCTCCTTGTTTCCTCAAAAATCATCACCTATGACTTGGTGAGCAGGACTTTACGAATCTGGTGAATGGTTTGGATTGTCCATATGGACAATGGACGGGGCCCACAACATCAACCAACGTTTGGTGCGGATCCTCGCTATAACGGCAGTTGCCGTTTTGCATAAGGAGTCGGTCAATACCGACTTTGACCGGGTTTCTCCATCCGGTGCACATTGAGTGCACGTATACTCTCTATACACACGATGCTCATGGGCCACCATCATAATGGTCGGGAGAAATCCGTTCCGTCCATGTCTTTTCTCATATCATCTAATGGATAAATCCCGAGTTTAAAGCATATCTGAATATCAGGTGGGCCTCAGATCAGTAATTTATAGGCTGATCTGACCGTTGGACCACTTCCACAGGTATCCAACTACTAAAATTTGACGTGTACGGATTATTTAAGGTCTTCAGGCCATATGTGAAGTTTCGAGCCAAACGGATGGTGGGAACCCTGTGATCTTGCATTTTGGACCAATTTCGGGCCACTTGAGCTTCAGTTTCTCGATTTTCTCGGATCTCTGACATGTAAATCCATTGATCTTAGTCCCTTGGGGTCCGTCCCTTGCCTTGGTGATTCTGAAGTGCTAAATCCATTCTTTTAATACCATTTTCCAGTCCAAGCTCCTAAATACACCTTGCATCAAAAACATGATTAAGGCAGGGCGTTAAACGGTATCATGCTCGTAAATCTTGGCAATAACTGGGGTCTAATATGCAATATTTGATCCTCAACACAGCCCCCAACCAGCATTTTCCTAGTCCCGAGCAAAGTATGCGAAAGATAAGTTGAGAACTACAGGAAAATTTCTATGTACTCGAGTGATTTTTGAAAAACAAACCAGATACTAGAATTTTAAGATTCATGAATGTTGGGCATTACTCACTCCTAGATCAAGCACACGGTAAACTTCATAATCAAGTTCAAAGTATTAATCCATCAATGAGAAAAAATTCTAAATATTGAGTTCCATGTGGGTATAGTGTAATCTCGCTTATCATCATTAAAATTCACTTCTCTATTTTAGGATATCATTGGTAACCAATGAGAGAATTCATGATAACCAAAACTTGCCTCACAGATCATCTTTTCACTCTTCCAACTTTTAATTTTTTCTATTAAAAGTAACGTCAAGAGGGAGAATCAAACCCTCGCCTATAGGGAGCAAACCTATGGTGAAGATCGTACACCCAACCCTTTTCACATATCATCCATGGGGAATCAAATCTACACCTATAGGGAGCAAACCTATGGTGAAGATTATTCGCCCAACCCTTTCCAAAAGTATCTTTTTTTTTTAATTGATCATGACGGGCAAATTCCCTAGGTTGGTTCCTTCCATGCTTAATGATCACCAAGTTAACCCTTCAATATCAAACTGAAACCTTAATATGAAAGCGGGATGCGACATGTGAAATCATGATTCAATCAATGTTAATAACTTCTAATTCTGGATTAACACTTCAACTTAATCGTGAAATCTAACAGACAACTGAATTTAAGAATCATAAATTACCACCATTACGTCTCTTTTAATTCTAAATCTAAGATAACTATTAAAATCACTTCAAATTCATAAGAAATTTCAAAAAAATTTAAAAATTTTCACAATTTTTGCTCAAGATCATAAAAATACTGATTAGGTAGCCTAATCTCCCACTCCCAACCTAAAACCTACATTGTCCTCAATGTAAAAGAAATAATCATACAATGCACATGGGACAACGAAAATAAAAGAGGAGTGATGGAAAAATAGAACCTGAACGGGGAATCAAGAGGCTTTCTCAAAAATATCAACGTAAAAGGGAGTTAGCACAAGAGAGTAATCAATAAAAACAAAATAACAAAAATAAAATTACAAAAAGAAGATCTCACCTATACCACTTTCGTAAGTGCTCTCGATTGCATTTAGCATATGCAACAAGCCTTTAAACCCCTAGGTTGCCCCTAGTGGACGAGTTGTAGTCTCGTGAGGGTTTGCAGCATTGTTACCCACAAACATTGAACTAACTAACTAGGAAAATGAAATGGAATGAAAAGCTGAGTTGCCTGCCAGGAGTGCGAAGTTTACCATCTATCCTAAAGCAGTATAAAACAAACAAACAAACAACCCTAGTCCTATGAAAGCAGGAAACCTACCTATACCTCCATCAGACTAGGAGATCAATCTTGGTAAACAGGATCAGTCAGAGGTATGGACATGTCTTTTGAATCAACTTTCTCGACAAATGGCTTTAAGTGATGTCCATTTACTTTAAACTCCTTTCTATTGTCTGGATCTCTTATCTCAACGGCCCCATGAGGACACGTAGTGACCACAATGTAAGGGCCAGTCCAACGAGATCGAAGCTTTCCTGGAAAGAGATGTAATCGAGAATTATACAAAAGGACTTTCTGACCAGGTGTGAATGATTTTCGTAGAATACGTTGGTCATGAAACGCCTTCATTCTGTCCTTATAAATTCTCGAGTTCTCGTATGCATCGTTCTGAATTTCTTCGGGTTCATTCAACTGAAGTTTGCGTAGTGAGCCAGCGTTGTCCAGATTGAAATTCAATTTTTTTATTGCCCAGTAGGCTCTATGTTCCAACTCCACAGGCAAGTGGCAAGCCTTCCCATAGACAAGTCTAAAGGGAGACATTCCAATAGGGGTTTTAAACGCAGTACGGTAAGCCCATAAGGCATCAGTCAATCGGATTGACCAATCCTTACAGTCAGGGTTAACTGTTTTCTCCAAAATGTGTTTGATCTCCCTATTGAAAATCTCAACTTGCCCACTTGTCTGTGGGTGATATGGGGTGCTCACCTTATGAGAGATATCGTATTTCTTCATTAAACTCTTAAATGGCCTATTACAAAAGTGTGAGCCCTCATCACTAATGATAGCTCGAGGCGTTCGAATCGGGAAAGGATGTTCTCTTTTAGGAATTTAGTGACCGTGCGATGGTCATTATTCCAACACGGAATCGCTTCAACGCATTTAGTGACATAGTCTACAACGAGCAAAATATATAGATTTCCAAAAGATTAGGGGAATGGTCCCATGAAATCAATGCCCCAGCAATCAAATGCCTCGATGATAAGAATGGGATTCAAGGGCATCATATTTCGACAGGACAATGCTCCCAATTTCTGACAACATTCACAAGCTTTATAAAACTCATGAGTGTCCCGAAACATAGTGGGCCAGTAAAAGCCACACTGCAAAATCTTGGCTGTGGTCTTTTTGGCAGAAAAGTGACCACCACAGGCCTGCGAGTGACAAAAGGAGATGACACTCTGATGCCCATCGTCTAGCACACATCTCCTCAGGATTTGGTCTGGGCAATATTTAAACAAATATGGATCATCTCAGAAAAAGTTGCGTACCTTGGTGAAAAATTTCTTCTTATCTTGCGCAGTCCAATGTGTCGGTATGGAACCTGTGGTAAGATAATTAGCAATATCAGCGAACCAAGGTGAATGGGAGATTCTAAACAATTGTTCATCAGGGAACATGTCATTGATATGTGTCGTTTCAAGGGAATCAGAGGGATTAAGGCGAGAAAGATGGTCAGCCACTACGTTCTCTACTCCCTTTTTATCTTTTATTTCTAGGTCAAATTATTGGAGTAGGAGAATCCATCGTATCAGGCGGGGCTTAGCATTATTTTTAGACAGAAGATACTTGAGTGCCGCGTGATCAGTGTAAATAATGATCTTGGATCCAATCAAGTAGGACCGAAATTTGTCCAAAGCAAACACTACGGCCAAGAGTTCATTTTCCGTAGTTGAGTAGTTCACTTGGGCAGGATTTAGAGTCTTACTCGCATAATGAATAACGTAGGGTTTTTTATCTTTTCGCTGGCCTAGAACGGCCCTAAGAGCATAATCAGACGCGTCGCACATAAGTTCAAAAGGAATGCCCCAGTCGGGTGGTTGTATGATGGGTGCACTAGTCAACATGCCCTTAAGCTTAGTGAAAGCTTCCTGACATGTCTCAGTCCACTCGTATGGTGCATCCTTTTGAAGTAGATTACACAAAGGACGAGAGAGGAGACTAAAGTCCTTTATGAATCGCCTGTAAAATCCTGCGTGTCCTAAGAAGGATCGCACGTCTCTAATGTTCTTGGGTGGAGGTAGGTTAGAGATAAGATCGATTTTTGCCTTATCCACCTCGATTCCTTTGGACGAGATAATATGTCTAAGGACAATTCCCTTATGAACCATGAAATAACACTTCTCCCAATTAAGTACCAAGTTCTTTTCTTCACATCTTCTCAGCACATATTTAAGACTCTCCAAGCACTCGCTGAAAGATGAACCAAAAATAGAGAAATTGTCCATAAAGACCTCTAGACATTTTTCCACCATGTCAGAAAATATACTCATCATACATCACTGAAAGGTGGCAGGGGCATTACATAATCCGAATGGCATCCTTCTGTAAGCAAAGGTGCCATAGGGACATGTAAATGTAGTCTTTTCCTAGTCCTCAGGGGCGATTTCAATCTGATTGTAGCCCGAATACCCGTCAAGGAAATAGTAATAGGAATGACCAGCTAGCCTTTCCAAGATTTGATTAATGAAGGGCAAAGGAAAGTGGTCATTCCTCGTGACGGTATTTAGCTTCTTGTAGTCAATGCACATTCTCCAACCAGTAGTAACTCTAGTTGGCACGAGTTCATTATTGGCATTGGCTACGATGGTGATCTTGGACTTCTTAGGAACCACCTGAGTTGGACTCACCCATTGACTATCGAATATGGGGTATATGATACCCACATCTAATAGTTTAAGAACCCCGACCTTAACCACTTCCCTCATGTTTGGATTTAGTCTACGTTGTGATTGCCAAGCAGGCTTAGCATTATCCTCAAGATAAATGCGGTGAGTACAAATCGAGGGGTCGATTCCCTTGAGGTCTGCTTTCGTCCATCCAAGGGCTCCCTTATGCTCAATGAGAGTAGATATGAGCATACTCTCCTATTCTTTCTCCAGGTGGGCAGAGATCACCACCGGGTATGTCTCATCTTGACCTAAATAGACATATTTCAAATCAGAAGGCAAAGGTTTTAGGTCAAGCTTCAATGGCTTGAGGTTAGACGATAGAGGCACTACATCAGTTTGGGGCAACTCTTCAAATTGTGGCCTCCACCGGTTAACTTTAAGTACCGGTGCAGTATCAAGCAAGGCACATGTCTCCTTAATCATGTCATCATCAAAATCATGGGAGTGGGCCAGACACGTCTCTAGAGGGTCAGAGGATAAGGTCAGAGGTGTCGTATCTTCCACTAAAGAGGCAATCATGTTAATGTCGTGGAAATCGTCATCATCCTCTAAGTTTCTGCCGTTATTGAAAAAGATGTTTGACTCCAATGTCATATTCCCAAAGGACATAGTCATGACACCATTCCTACAATTGATAATTGCGTTTGAAGTGGCAAGGAATGGGCGACCAAGAATGACGGGAATCTGAGTGCTCATGTTATTGATGGGTTCGGTGTCCAGGATGATAAAATCTACAGGGTAGTAAAATCTATCAACTTGGACCAACACATCCTCAATTATCCCTCTGGGTACACGAACAGAGCGATCAGCAAGTTGTAGTGTGGTTAGGGTGGGTTTTAATTCACCCAAACCTAACTGTTTGTATACCGAGTAGGGAATCAGATTGACGCTCGCTCCTAAGTCAAGAAGTGCATGATCAATTCGATGGTCCCCGATTACACATGATATGGTTGGGCTACCGGGATCTTTGAATTTCTATGGCACGTCTTGCTTTAGGATGACACTCACTTTTTCGGTTAAAAAGATCTTCTTTTGAATATTTTGTCGTCGTTTGGTCGTGCATAAGTCTTTCAAGAATTTGGCATATGAAGGTATCTGTTTTACGACATCAAGTAGAGGAATGTTGACTTTCACTTGTTTCAACACCTCTAGGATATCCTGAGAGTTAGAGAGAGGTTTTGGTGCGACCAACCGTTGGGGAAATGGAGCAACTGGCCTTTCTAGAAGTTCCGGTTCTAATTTTTGTGGGGTCTCACTAGATTCATTATTATTGTCCTCTTTTGGTTCTTTGAGGCTTTTCGGGCCTAACCGGGAGGGTTTTATCAATGATCTTCCCACTCCTAAGAGTGGTGATAGATTTAACGTGCCCCATTTGATTTGAAGAGCTGGGATCACTTATCTCGTATTGCGGTTTAGGATTGGGGAGCGGTTGTGCAAGAAGCATCCCCTTTTCTATAACCGTCATATGTGAATCCATCTTATGCATAAAGTCTCGCATTGCATGGGTCAGCTCTTGCATGGAATTTTGAACCGATTCTTCTTGAGGTTTCCCCTTATTTGGATTTTGATTGAAGAAACCTTGAGGGGTAGCAGTTTGTCCATTTCTCCAACTAAAGTTTGGATGATTTTTTCAACCAGGATTGTACGTATTAGAGGTTGGTTCATTGACAGGTCTTTGATAATTATTTACGCCATTGGATTGTTCATTCAATACTTCTCGAAAGGCGGGTATCGTAGGATAATTTTCAGTTGTATGAATGTTGCAATCACATATGCCGCAAACACTTTTATTAACCTTATCCTTCTTTTCTTCCATGGCCTCAACTTTTCTTATGAACGTAGTCACTTTACACTTGAGATCATCATCTTCTTTCAAGAGATACAATCCACCTTTCTCCTTTAATTGAGTCGGCCTAGACGTGGTGTTCGACTTTGGGTAATAATTCCATGATTGTGTTTTTTCAGCAAGACTATCGAGGGAATCCCATACCTCGTTAACATTTTTATTAAGGAATTCTCCATTGCACATTGTCTCGACCATTTGGCGCAAGGAAGATGTCAGTCCATCGTAGAAAAAATTTGTAATGCGCCACGTTTCAAAGCCGTATTGTGGGCATGAACTGACCAAATCCTTGAACCTTTCCCAACATTGGTAAAATGTTTCATCCTCCTTTTGGGTGAAGTTCATGATTACTTTTCTAAGGGTAATCGTTTTATGATGTGGAAAAAATTTCTTTATAAATTCCCTTTGCATATCATTCCATGTGCCAATGGATCTAGGACGCAGTGAATGTAACCACGTCTTAGCCTTCTCCTTTAAGGAAAAAGGAAAGAGTCTCAGCCTGACTGTGTCCTCAGACACATTTTGAAAATATAAAGTGGCTATGATCTCATCAAACTCTTTCAAATGTAAATATGGTTCTTCAGATTCAAGCCCATAGAACTTAGGAAGGAGTTGGATAACCCCTGGCTTGATGTCCATATGTCCTGTATTTTCAGGAAAAATCATGCATGAGGGCGTACTCACCCCCGCTGGTTGTAAATAATCTCGTAAAGTACGTGGCGGGGGTGCTTGATGCACCTCATTCTCATCCTGAATGTCCTCCACCCTAGGTTGGGGTAGAAGAGGTTGGTTTTCAGCCATCACTTCAATTAACTCAGGGGATTTCGAGTGGTATTTAGTCCTACGATGGATAGTTAACCCCTCAACCAATCCTCCTTCAATCAAGAGACGTCGAGTGTTGTCACGGGCCCACTTGGGCATGAAACACTCGCAGCCCTCAATCAAATTCGAAACCTAATCCTAAGAAAGGAAAAGAAAATCTAAAAAGAAAGAGAGGGATGGAAAGAAGTTACCAAATTGAAGTCCCTAAGTTAAAAACCTGCAAAATAAAATAAAATAAGTTAGATTCTAAAAAGAGAAGAAAAATACTTAAAAAGAAAGATAGCAGTAAACTGATTTCTAAAAGAAGGAATTCCTAAAAGAAAGTGAAAATTTCTAAAATAAATTAGGAAAGTCCTAAACTAGAAAGTAAGTTCCTAAAAGAGATCTGAAAAATAGAAAATAGATAAAGAGCTTACCGAATTAGAAATTTCTATCTTAAAAGCCTACAAAATAGGAAGGTTAGTTTCTAAACAAAAAGTCTACAAGTAGAGAATTTCTAAAGATAAATTAACAAAATAAGTTAGATTCTAAAAGAGTTAGACTTAGACAGTTACAAAAAAATAAAATAGAAAGTTAGTTTCTAAAAATAAGACCCAGAATTAGAAAGTTTCTAAAATAGAAAATTCAAACCTAAAATTAGAAAATTTCTAAAAATAAAATAAAGGAAAGATGAGTTACTTTCTAAAATCAAAAAGAATTTCTAAAAAGGGAAATAACTAACCTAGTTTCTAAAAACAAAAGAGGAAAGTTTCTAAAAATAAACTATTTCCTAAAAATAGAAAAATACTAGAATTAGAAAATTTCTAAAACTCAAACCTTAATTCTAAAAATAGAAAAAGTAGAGGAATTAGAAAGGGATTACCAATTTAGAAGTTTATGTCAAGATTCTACAAAACAGGAAAACAAGTTAGTTCTAAAAATCAATTAAAAATCTAAAACTAAAGTTAGTAAAATTATAATCTTAAACTAATTCTAAACCTAATTAATTTCTGAGAATCGCAACCGTCAATCCCCAGCAATGGCGCCAAAAACTTATTCACACCCCAAGTATAGGGTTGTGATATAGTAATAAACTCGGTGAGACCGAGGTCGAATCCCAAGGGACTAATACCTGTACGTAATCTGAAACTAAATAGAACTAGAACTAGAATGAGATGAAATCTAAATCGAATATAAAGTGATGAATAATGGTGAGATATTAATCTAAAACTTAAGAGAAATCAGAGATACGAAACTAGGGATTCAGAGGATCCACTTGTATAGATCAGGGAGATCTTATGTCTGCTTCAAAAATCATGGAAATTAAACTGAACTTCCTCTGATATAATTTTAAAGAGATGAAAGGTATATGAATTAGAATGGATTCCATCACTAAACCATGCCCAGGAGACAAAGTCAACAACATAATTAAACTAATTACCAACCAATCAGATGATTATGAAGGTTAGGAAGGATACCGCCATCCAACCATGCCCAGGAGACGATGGCGAACAACAGGGCTTCCTGACGTCATAATCAAAATAAGGAAAAAGAAATACTCAAAGCTATTGCAAACCCATTGTAATTTCAGTCACAACAGGCCATTAAAAACTAAAAATATTTCCATAATAAAATTAAATCAAAAATCCCTTCAATTTAAACAAAAGGTACACGCATAAATTCTCCCATCACGCTACAAGCTTCACCTCTTAGCCCTAGCTAAGAGGTTTAGCCTAGAATAGACATGATGAGGCTTAGACCTCTAAACAATTTCATAGGCAAAATAAGAAAGAAATAAAAGAAGAAGTAAAATTGAAACCGTGAACAAGTTTTTGAAATATCAGGAGGGCCTCAGATTAGTAATTCACAGGCTGATCTGACCGTTGGACCACTTCCACAGGTATCCAACTACTGAAATTTAACGTGTATGGCTTATTTAAGGTCTTCAGGCCATATGTGAAGTTTCGAACCAAATGAATGGTGGGAACCCTGTGATCTTGCATTCTGGACCAATTTAGGGCCACTTGAGCTTCAGTTTCTCAATTTTCTCGGATCTCTGACGTGTAAATCCATTGATCTTAGTCCCTTGGGGTCCGTCCCTTGCCTTGGTGATTCTGAAGTGCTAAATCCATTCTTTTAATACCATTTTTCAGTCCCAGCTCCTAAATATACCTTGCATCAAAAACACGATTAAGGCAGGGCATTAAACGGTATCATGCTCGTAAATCTAGGCAATAACTGGGGTCTAGTATGCAATATTTGACCCTCAACAATATGCTTCATTTTTTAGACCATGCCCTAAAATGAGCTGTAAAAACTAATGGATGGCGTGGATATATAACTCATACATCAAGGTGGGCCCATCATCAGGGCCTCACCTACTAAGCTGTTACCTAAGCCTCACCTAATCGCCTCCCTTCGTTTGTTATCAGATGCAACATTTCCTGTCCCTAATAGGACAATCTTAACCTTTCAATTTTTAAGGTAAAAATAAATGGTTTATAATTTAAATGTAGTAATGGACCTCATTGAATCTAAAAAGGTCACAAGGATCCTGGGTAGCTATGACCTTTGAGAAAGGGAGATTTGGGTCATGGTTCATTCGCGTTGGGCTGAAACAGGCCAATGGTTCAGATTATGTAACCATCACCCTATTCTTAGAATTTATTTATTTATTATTATTTTTTATTGGGGGGGTTAGCTTGTTAGTACACACCCATGTCAGTACACACACTCCATGTTAGCCACCCCCGCTAGGGATCGATACCAAAACCTCAAGTGTTGAAACGAGGTATCTCCACTCAGTCTGCCAGTTGAGCTATGGATCTGGGTGTCTATTCTTAGAATTGAACACGCATGTATACTTTTAAAAGTTGAGAGCACACATCATAAGCATAATTGGGAGCGTATTAGTTGTTATCAG
Organism: Magnolia sinica; assembly: GCF_029962835.1. Classification (NCBI taxonomy): domain Eukaryota; kingdom Viridiplantae; phylum Streptophyta; class Magnoliopsida; order Magnoliales; family Magnoliaceae; genus Magnolia; species Magnolia sinica. Next base: position 68,021,412 of record NC_080586.1, on the reverse strand, counting down.
GGTAACACCGTAGTGGGTGTTACCGAGAGTTGTACATGAACCAAGTTAGCTTGGTTAACTCAACTCGGAAAAGCTCGACTTGGAAAAGCTTGACTCGAAACTGGATTTGAGCCAAGTCCAGCTATTTTTTGAGCTCGAAAAAATTTCGAGCCGAGTCTGAGCTAGACTAAGCTCGAATCGTCTAAGCTTTGAACTTGACTCAATTCAAATCAGGTTCACTTAACATAAATATTTATATATTTAAATAAATTATATATAATTATATTATATAAAAAAAAATGACAATTTAAACTTGAGCTTAAATCGTAAACTCTTTTTTTTTTTTTTTTTGTTAGCTTGTTAGTACACACACTGTCAGTTCACACTTCATTGTTAGCCACCCCCACTAGGGGATCGATACCAAGACCAACTCGTAGACTTGAACTCGAACTCAGTTCAGAAGATCGAGCTCAAGCTCGACTCGAACTCAACTCGAGCTGTTGACTGAATTGAGCTGAGTTGGCTAGTCAAGCTTTAGAGCTGAGCCGAGTTCAAGTTGGAATAGCCTGCTGGCTGAGCCAAGCCAAGTTAGACTAAGCTAGACTCGTTGAGCTTGCATACAACTTTAGTATTACCCCAACCATATGAGGCCCCTGGTGTATTGTTGGTGTATCCACGTTGTCCTTTTCAATCTCATTTTAGCATACCATTTCAAATCTCAAGAAGATCCAAATCTAAGGTGGACTATGCCACTAAAACAGTGATCAATGACTATTAAAAACTTTTTGTGGCCGCAAGAGTTCTGGATGAAGCCGATTTTTGTCTTTTCCCTTCATCCAATCCTTCTTGACATTATCAACAGATTGGATGGGAAATATACATTACAAAAAACTAATGATGGTCTCTATGGAATTTTTAATGGTAAGTCACGCAATAGCTACTGTTTCATGTGGTGTGGTCCACCTGAGATTTGGATTTGCTTAAGTGTTTGGACTACTTCCTAAAATGAGCTGGAGAAACAGATGGACAGCGTAGATATACAACATATCATAAAGGAAGGCCCCACGGCCATAAGAGTAACACCCACTAAGTGTTTCCCGGGTAACACATAAGACGCTGTCTCATTTATTAGATACAATTTCTCTTAGAAATCGGATTGCGTACTGACTTAACTCTTTTGGGGCCACCTTGAATGTATGTAGTTCATGCGGGCAGGGATTAGCTGCTGACAGGTTGAGTAGCGAGACTCGCTACTCAAGTGAAGTCACCAAGTTCCATGGATCCCACCATGATGTATGTTTTGTATCTATACCTTTCATCCATTTGGATAGATCATTATAGGGCAATATCCAAAGAATGAGTTAAATCAAAGCTCAGGCCGACCCAACACAGAAAACAGTGGGGACAGTGACACCCACCATTAAAAACTTCTAAAGGCCACAAAAGTTTTAGATCAAGCTGATATTTGTTTTTTCCCTTATTTCATGTCTTTTTTAACTTTTGAACAGGTTAGATTTCAAATAAACATTATGGTGGGCCTTAAGATAGTTTCAACAGTGGGAATCACTCTTCCCACTGTTTTCTGTGGTGGGTTCCACTACAGCTTTTTATCTACCTCATTCTTCGGATCAGGCCCTAAAATGATATCTCAAAATGGATGGATGATGTGGATACAACACATACATCATAATGGGGCCCACAGAACTTGGTGACGTCACTTAGCCAACTCACCACTCAACCTGTCAGTATCTAATCTGCTTCGTTTATCCACACCATCCATCCGTTTTTCCAGCTCTTTTTAGGGGTTGAACCCAAAATTTAAGCATATCCAAAGATCAAGTGGACCATACCACGGTAAACAATGGGAATAATAATTTCCATCGTTGAAACCTTGCTATGGCTCATAGTGATGTTTATTTGTCATCCAACCTGTTCATAAAACTACACAGATATAGATGAAGGGACAACACAAATAAAAGGTTGATCCAAAACTTACGTGGCCCCAAAAAAATTTCAATGATGGATGTTCAATTCACATTGTTTCCACTGGTGTGGTCCACTTTAACTTTGGATATATTTCAGTTTTGGACTAAGCCCTAAAATTATCTCGTAAAATCAAATGGATAGATGTTCAATTCACACTATTTCCTTTGATGTGGTCCACTTTAACTTTGGATATATTTCATTTTTGGACTCAAGCCCTGACGAAGCGGATAAAATACATAACCGTACATAGTTACTCAATACGCAACCCGCTTCCATATGCTAGAAGTTAGGGTGTGTAAACGAACTGAGCTAGCTCGGTTAGCTCGCTCGACTCGACTTGAAAAAGCTCAATTTGACTCAATTCGAAGCTGAGTTCGAGTCGAGTCGAGCTGATTTTTTAAGCTTGAAAATGAGTTCAAGCCGAGTTCGAGCAAGCCCCAGCTCAACTCAACTCGGATCGAATCCAGCTTGAATTGAACTCAAATCGAACTAGTTCAATGACGCGGTTACTTTGCCATTGATGTTGCTCACCAACTGTTTGATAAAATGTGGCTGGTGGCAAGGTGGCAAGGAAGGTTTGGCTAGTGGCCAGGAAGGTTGGTTGGTGGCAAGGAAGGTACATACATGAAACAAATACGTTTTTTTGTATTTTCTTATTATTATTATTATTATTATTATTATTATTTTAATATTACTTAGAAGGTGTTTGAGAAAATACTTGTAAAACCATTGCCTTTGTTTGTAAAACAGTAGAATTTTGAAGTTGCAGTTCAAGTGTTTGTGGAAATGCCTCAATGGCGAACTCGACTCGATCTTGGCTTGAACTCGGCCTAAGCTGGCCCGAGCTGATGACGGAATCAAGTTGAGCTGGCCATTGATTTTGGGTCAGTGTATCAAGATTTTGGACAGGATCGGGTTAGGCCCAATCCGATCTGACTGAGTCCGATGCCCACCTCTATGTACACCAGTAGAAGCACCAAAGAGGATTACGTGATTGAGTATCATACTCAATAAAGTCTGTGGGGCCCACCGTGGATGTATATATCTTATCCACACCGTCCACCTGTTTTGAAAGCTCATTTCAGGATATGTAATCAAAATCAAAGCATATCCAGTGTACAAGTAAACCACAATACAGAAACGACAGGGATAATGACATCGACCGTTGAAACCTTCCTAGACCTACAGTGACGTCTATTTGTCATCCAACCCGTTCATAATGTCACAGAGACATGGATGATTGGACCAAAAAAAAAAAAAACAAATATCAGCTTGATCTAAATTTTTTATCACCCTAAGGATTTTTCAACGGTATGAATTCAATTCACACTGTTTCTGAGTTTTGGTCCACTTGAGTTTTGGATATGGTTAATTTTTGGATTCATGCCATAAAATGAAACCGTAAAATGGATGGACGTCATAGATAAGATACATACATCACGGTGGACCCCACAAGTTTACTCGGTAGCATATTGATCGCAATCACCAGGGCTGTGTGTGGTCATAGAGATGTCCGTGACAAATCCAATCCGTCCATATGTTTTGAATGACTACAATAGGATAGGATTTTAAAAATCAGGGAGATAAAAAATTCATGTGGGCCGTACCATCCGAAACGGTGGGGATTGAATGGTTGGCGGCGTCAGATTTTTGTATCAGGATGATATCTGTTCCTACAGTTTATCTGAGTGGTAATGCTTCTACGAACGGTTTGGATGGCATATAAACATCATGATCAGCTCCAGGAAGGTTTCAACGATGGCCGTTGTTGTTCCCACTGTTTTGTCGGTGTGGCCCACCTGAGTTTTGGATCTGCCTAATTTTTATAATACTGTACCATTGTGTGGTCTTTCAAAACAGATGGACGGAGTGGATTTGTCATGTGAACAGGTTGGACGGCAAATAAACATCATGGTGGGCCCTAGGAACATTTCAACGGTGTTTTTAGGTAAGTGCCATTATCATTGCTGCTTCATGTGGTGTGGTCCACTTGAGCTGTGGATCTCCCTCATTTTTCGATTTGCATCCTAAAATGATATGGCAAAATGGATGGACGGTGTGGATAAAACCCATTACATCATGGTGGCCCCTTAGAACCCATGTCCTTTTCTAGCTAGGTACAGGCGCGACAGTACCCAATCTGCGTCCATTTTCTCGTTGGATTTCAAAATTCGGGCGAATCCAAAACTGAAGTGGGCCATACCGACTATTGGAATAGCACACTGACCGTTAAAAAAATTTGATCATGTGGACCACCTTGTTTTTATGCCTTCCATTGCATTCAGAAGATGAGACCTACCAGGATATCTCGATACCCAAAAAATCAGGCTATTAAAATACTGAAGTGGGTCACACCATATAATTTTTTAAGGGTTTAGGAATAACAACTTTACATGATGTGGTCCACCTGAGTTTTTGTATTGGCTTGATTTTTGGGAGGAAGCGACAAAATGAGAGATATTACATGATGGACGGATTGAATGTGATGCATACATCATAGTGGACCCCACGCATCACATTGTAGGTTAAGCTTAGCTTCCAAGTATGTGTAGTGGATGCTGATTCATTCGCCATTCTTCTGATATTTTTAGTTGTGGCTGAATCCCATGCGTAGGTACGTCTGGATTCAAGACAAGAATTATAATATACAACTACTAAATGATATTTAAAAAGTAGTAGAGCTATACGGTATTGTGTTTGACAAATTCAATGGACCACCAATGTTCAATCTCATGACAAAAGCGGCCTGGACTCGGGGTCTCAAAGTATTGGAAGGTTTTAGGAGGGATTTGTTTCGTACCTCTCAAGGTGACAAGGGTCCTCCTTTTATAGCTGGGTCCTCCCGATATTGAGCGCGGGATCTTGCTGGGGTCCTCCCGATATTGAGCGCGGGATCTTCTCGGTCCTCCCGATATTGAGCGCGGGATCTTCTCCGGTATCACGGAGATAGGATCGTGCCCATCTTGAGCCATCATCCGATCCCGTGAGCTTGGGGTCGGAGATCTTATCCCAAGATATCCGGAATGAGGCCTAGCGACGGTCGGTCTTGCAAGGCGGTCCGCCCGACACACGCCCGGAACGCTGATAAGTCGTTCGAACCGACTCAACCATTGTCTCGGTTTAGCGAACCATGCCTCGGATTTGACGCATCCTTCGGCGACCCGAGGTATCAAGTCCGAGTCCCGAAGCATTAAGTCCGAGTCTTCGGACTTGTATTTTTGCCCCCAACAGTAAGCCCCCTTACTCCGTGTGTTTCATATGACACTGAGGAGTAGCGAGTTTGGAGTCGATTCGTAACTCAGTCCGAGATGAGTCGTGATCATTAAATGCATTCCATGAGGCCTTTGATGGGGGACGGTTCAGCTTCTGACATCGCATGCGCCGTCAGCCGTCAAATCACACATCCCGCCAATGAGGATTGGACACGTAGCGAAGGTATTATTATTGCCAGTTGACGTGCGCCACGTGTCGAGCGAGGGAATCGATGCAGGCGTCGAATCATTTCCTCATTAATTGTCTCCGCCGTATGGCGACCTTATATAACGTCAGGGGCCCCGCACTTTAAACTTTTACTGCTCTTGCCATTCCCGCTCCGCATTTTCTTTAGGGTTTACATAGCCTTTCGTCTCCTTCCTTTTCTTTTTCTTTACCGTCGGTGCCTCTTTCCGCCATCTCCGTTTTCCTTTCTCCCTCCGGTGAGTTTCTCCTTCCTCTTTATTTGGTAATAATGGCGGATAGGAGTTCTCAAAGTCCCAGGGGGAGCTTGGAGACGAAGGCGAAGCGCAACGTTTTTGGAACGTTGCGGAATCGCCTTCCTTACTGACGGAGATAGCAGTGGACGCCAACGCTGCTTGTCTACCGGAGAGAGTCACCGAAGCTCCGGCGGAGCGCCCAGCTTCCGTCGTTCCTTCTCGGGGCGGGTCGTCTCTATTAACCCGCCCGGGAAGGCCTAACTTGCCAAGGGATATGGAGGAGGATGAGGAGGAAGAAGATGAAGTTTTAATCGCCGAAGGAACCCCTGATCTTGCTCCTGTTAGTGAGTCGGCGCAGGCCGAATCTGAAGAAGAAGGATCGGGGGAAGATTTAAGCGGTCCGGTTCCCTCAGTCTTGACTGAGACGGACTTGGACAGAATCCGAGTCGGGTACCATATTCCCGAGTCGGTCATCACCTATCTTCCCCGTCCGAATGATTTACCGGATCACCCTCCTGCCGGGGCAGTCGCGATTTACCAAGTGTCGATGCAATGCGGCTTGCGTCTGCCCCTTCAGACCATAGTCCGGGGAGTTTTGTCTCGCATAAAGATTGCCCCGGGGCAGATAGTCCCGAATGGGTGGAGGAACTTACTCGGATGTGCAGTGTTGTGGGCTGAGATGGAACAGCCACCACTTACAGTCGACGAATTTCTCCACCTGTATCAGGTGCGGGTAAATCCGAACTACCCCGGCTTCTACGTCTTCGCTGCTTGGCGAGGCGGAGGCGGTTCCCTGATAACCGACCCTCCCACTTCCAACAAACACTGGAGAGAGCGTTGGTTTTGGGCGTGTGGTCGCTGGGAGACGGATGAGTCCGGGTCCCACGAGGCTCGTGTCCCTCGGACTTTCCAAAGAGCAGGTGACTTGGTTTTTTTTTTTTTTTTTTTTTTTAAAAAAAAAAAAATACCCTGAAGCTGACGAACTTATGTCTGGCAGATATTCCGAAGAAGAAGCCGTTGGATCCAAGGACAGGTCTTGGAAGGTGCTTCTACAGCCGGAGCGCCTTCACCTTGCAGGTCTGGACTCGGAAGTTACAGGTAATTAAGAACGAATCTTCTGAATTTTCCAAATTTCCACCGACTTACTTCGCCTTACTCTCCCCCTCCCTTTTTTTTGTTTTTGCAGATCTGCCCGAAGCTCGTCCCAACCTAAGGATTGTCCCCGAACCGGAGATGACTGGAGCTCGTCCTGCCCTTAGACCAGTCACGAAGTTGAAGGCTCCTCCGCGGTCAGTTCTTCTTTCAGAGCCTCGGCCACCGAAGAGGCAAAGGGTGCCGCGGAAGGAGAAAGAGCCAGCGAGCTCTTCTCTTCCGTCGTCGTGATTCCCGACCCGGACGAAAGGGCGGAAGAGACGGCGATTGCTGCTTCGGATCCTCAGGCGGCACCTGACTCGGCACGCGTTGAGACGACGGTGCCGAGTCGGGAAGAAGAGACCGGGGCCGCGACCTCAAGGGGGGAGGAAGAGACGAGGACTGCGTCCTCCCGAGGGGAAGAGACGAACCAGGAGGGGCCGTCAATCCTGCAGCAAGTGGTGTCGGGGATGGTTCCTTGGGCCCTGGCCCATGGGTGTGAAAGAGAGTTCGTGAAACTCTACAACGCCCCGTCGTCGCAGACCGTCAGCCACGCTGCCCGGATGCTTTTTGAACTCGCTCCTTGCTTAATCAAGGCCAGCAAGGAGCTATCCTCAACTCATCGGCCGCAGCTCTTCTCGCGAGGCCGAGATCCGGTCGCGTCCGACAGCGAGGCGTCCCTTGCTCGGAAAGCCGCCGAAGAGGCGAGGGCGAGGCGGCTTCTTCCGAGAAGGGCCCTGACGAAGCGAAGGCGCAGGTCGCTCGAGCACTGGTTCGACTCTCCAAAGCCGAAGAGGAGAATCGGCGAGTTCTAAATCCATGCTTCGTGCGCGGATGACTTAACTCGGGCTAAGCTTGAGGCGGCGGAGCGCATTCGGCCGAGGAGAAGACTCGGGAGGCCGAGACGGCTAGGGACCAAGCCGTCCAAGCATTCCTTGAGTCGGCCGAGTTTGAGGACGAGAGGGATCGCCTGTTCCAGAGCTGATATCTGGAATGCGTCAAGGATATAAAGAAGTCTTTTCCTGACCTTGACCTTTTAGAAATCGAAGGCGGGGCAGCCTCAGAGTCCGAGAATCCGGACGCCGCCGCTGAAGGCACAACTGCCGGTGCCGGGGACGGGGCCGACGCATGAAGACTTTGGTTTTTTTTTTTTTTTTTTGTATATATTTTTTTTTTGCTCCGATGTATTCGGTTGCTTTTGTACTTACACATATTCGGACGAATGAAAAAGAAAAGCATGTCTTTATTCATTTGACTCGGCTTTACTCTTCCTCAGGGTCTTTAAACATCAAATAGCAAGCTAAGGATAGTAGACCTTGAGGTGTTCAGCGTTCCATGGATGAGGCAATGACTGTCCGTTTAGGTCTTCTAGCCGATATGTTCCTGGTCTAATGGTGCCCGAGACGATATAGGGTCCTTCCCAATTGGGTCCCAGTGTACCCGACCCAAACTCCTTAGTGTTGGAGAACACTTTCCGAAGAACCATATCTCCCCTTCGGAATCTTCTAATCTTAACTCGGGTATTGTAGAACCGAGTCACTTGTCGTTGTCGAGCCTCCGTGCGCAGCCTCGCCCTTTCCCTTTGTTCGTCCAGAAGGTCGAGTCCGAGTGCAAGGAGTTCTTCATTCTCTTCCGCATTGAATAAGGTGATTCGAGCCGAAGGTAATCCGATTTCGACGGGAGTGACTGCTTCTGAGCCGTAAGCGAGTGAAAACGGAGTTTCTCCTGTGGCCGTTCGGGTTGTAGTTCGGTAAGCCCAAAGGATTTTCGGGAGCTCTTCGGCCCATGCTCCTTTGGCCCGGCCAAGCTTGGTCCGAAGATGTTGCTTGATAATCTTGTTAACCGCCTCGACTTGTCCGTTGGTTTGAGGATGATGAGGTGAAGAATAAATATTCATGATCCCGAGGTTCTTGCACATCTCACGAAAGCTCCTATTATCAAATTGCCTTCCATTGTCTGTGACAATGGTACGGGGTACTCCGAATCGGCAGATAATGTTTTTCCATACAAACTCGGTGATCTTCTGCTCGGTTATTTTGGCTAATGGTTCTGCCTCGGCCCACTTCGTAAAATAGTCCACTGCTACCATAGCAAACTTGGTCTGTCCTTTTCCCATAGGGAGCGGTCCTATGAGGTCGATGCCCCATTGTGCGAAAGGCCAGGGACCAGTCATCGGCGTCAGTGCCTCGGGTGCTTGCCTCGGAATTGCCGCAAACCGTTGGCATCTGTCGCATTTTTGAACGAGCTCACGAGCGTCGTGTTGGATAGTGGGCCAGTAGTATCCCTGTCGTAAGACCTTGTAGGCGAGGGATCGCCCTCCAGAGTGGTTTCCGCAGATTCCTTCATGAATTTCCCGTAACACATAGTTTGCCTCGCTGGGTTTGAGGCACTGCAGCAACGGGGCGTAGTATCCTTTTTTATAAAGGGTCCCGTTGAGTATGGTGTAACGGGAAGCTCGGATCTTAATTCGTCGGGCCTCGGTGCGATCCTCTGGCAACTTTCCTTCGTCAAGGAATTGGCGGATTGGATCAATCCAGGATGGTTCCGAGTCGATTGTATTGACGGCCTCGCTAATTGGCTCGTCTATACTTGGTTTATCGACGTATTCGACAGGGACGGACCTGGGTATATCGTCTTCTTCGGCCGAGGCGAGCTTTGCTAGCAAATCGGCTTTGCTGTTTTCCGTACGAGGTATCCAAGTTACACGACAGAATTGAAATCTGTTGATAAGTTCTTTTGCTTTCTCCATGTAAGCTCTTAGCCGGTCTTTCCGTGTCTGGTATACACCGGTAACTTGATTAACAACCAACTGAGAGTCGCTGAAAACGCTTAGGTGCGTGACCTCCATGCTAGCGGCGAGTCGGAGGCCGAGTAGCAACGCTTCATATTCCGCCGTATTGTTCGACGCTTGAAATCCAAGTCGTAAGGCATACTGTATATAGGTGTGATCGGGGGTTTCCAGCACCACCCCAGCCCCACTGGCCTTCGAGTTGGAAGAACCGTCGACATACAGATTCCATGGAATAGGGCAAGGGGAAGCGGTCGAGGTCGGAGCTGCACCGTCCTTCGGTGTATCATTTGCTGAAAGTTCGGCTGAAGACGTTCCCTCGGCGATAAAATCAGCTACGGCTTGCCCTTTGATTGCTGCCTTTGGTCGATATTGAATATCAAACTCACTCAGCTCGATAGCCCATTTGGTGAGTCGGCCGGAAGCTTCTGGTTTCTGCAGTACCTGGCGAAGCGGAAGGTTGGTCATTACAATGATGGTGTGGGCATGGAAGTACGGCCTAAGTCGCCGAGAGGAAGTTATTAAAGCCAAGGCCACTTTTTCCAAGCTTGGGTATCTCGTTTCTGCTGGCAATAACGCTTTGCTGACGTAGTAAACCGGTAGCTGCTTTCCTTCGGATTCTCGTATCATAGCCGAGCTAACCGCTGCCTCGGATACAACTAGATAGAGGAGCAACGACTCCCCCGGTTCAGGTTTTGATAAGAGAGGTGCAGAACCGAGATATAATTTTAATTGCTGGAATGCCGCTTCACATTCTTCCGTCCAACCCATCGCTTGTCTTCCTTTCAATTGTTTGAAGAAGGGGAGACACTTATCCGTTGCTCTGGACAGGAACCGATTGAGTGTTGCGACTCGTCCGGCCAATCTTTGGACGTCCTTAATGGTTTTGGGGGATTCCATATCAATCAGAGCCTTTATTTTCTCAGGGTTTGCCTCTATTCCTCGTGACTAAGAAACCGAGGAATTTTCCTGAGCCTACTCCAAAAGCACATTTACTTGGATTTAGCTTCATCAGGAACTTCCGCAGGATTAGAAACATTTCTTCCAAATCATTCGCATGATCCGCCGCGTGTATGCTCTTGACAAGCATGTCGTCGATGTATACTTCCATGGTTCGGCCTATAAGTCGAGCAAAGATTTTGTTAACTAACCTTTGATAAGTTGCACCGGCATTCTTCAGACCAAATGGCATCACTCGGTAACAATAAAGGCCTTTGTCGGTGACAAAGGTAGTTTTTGATTTATCTGTTTGATGCATTACAATTTGATTATATCCGAATAAGCATCCATGAAGCTAAGGAGCTCATGTCCTGCTGTACTACTAGCAGGTCTATCCTCGGAAGCGGAAAGCTATCTTTGGGGCGAGCTTTATTCAAGTCGGTATAATCAATACGGACTCGCCACTTCCGTTGGACTTCTTTACAAGCACGACATTCGCGACCCACTGGATAGTGTATTTCTTCTATGAAACTAGCTTGGAGTAGTTTGTTGACTTCTTTCTCGATGATGGCGTATCGTTCAGGGCCGAGCGGTCGTCGCTTCTGTCGGATCGGTCGATATGACGGATCGACGTTAAGTCGGTGAGTCACCACGGAGGGGTCGATCCCTTGCATATCTTCATGATTCCAAGCGAATACGTCGGCGTACTTTCGGAGCAGGGCGATCAGCTTTTCTCTCAAAGGGGAATGCAGAGATGAGCCAATTCGCACTGTCTTGGATCCATCTGTTTCGACTAAGGCGATTGAGACAAGATCTTCGACCGGCTGTCCTCGTTCATAATTCTCGCCCCGAGGGTCCAACGATTCGATTGTTAATATGTTGGTCGGATTCTTGTCGGCGGCTCCTTTTACAGCTATCATGTAACATCGCCTCGCGTCTTGCTGGTCTCCTTTAACAATTCCGACTCCTGACTCGGTCGGGAATTTCATTGTAAGATGGTATGTGGATACCACGGCCTGGAGGAGACTCAATGAAGGTCGGCCGAGTATCGCGTTGTATACCGAGGGTTGATCGACGACCAGGAAGTCAACCATCATCGTCGTCTGATGTGGGGCAGTGCCAGCAGTGAGCGGTAATGAGACAGTCCCCTCGGGCAATACTTGTCCTCCGGAAAAACCGATCAATGGTGTCCGAACCGGGCGTAACGCGGATCGTTCGATCCCCATTTTGTCGAACGCTCGAGTAAATAACACGTCTGCAGATGACCCTGTATCGACGAGTATCCAAAACACTTTTCGGTTAGCGATCGCCAAGGAGACGATCAGCGCATCATCGTGGGGGTGATGGATACCTCGGGCGTCTTCTTCAGAAACGATATGCAATACCTTTCTCTTTTCTTTTCCTTTGATGGCCGATCTATAATCATGAGCTCGGACTGAGGCTGACTGAGTTTTCGTGCGTGATTCCTTCGCGCGTTGTTTGAGTCGCCCCCACATTGTGGACCGCCGATAATCGTCCGGATTTCTTCCATAGGCTGACTCTCGGTCGGGCGCGCCTCGGATGCCCCAGCTTTGACCATATGTTCTCTGAGTCGGCCGTCTTTTATGAGTCGTTCGATTTCTTCTTTTAAGTGACGGCAATCACTTGTGTTATGCCGTGATCGCGGTGATAATGGCAGTACTTATCCTTATCCCGCCGATTAGGATTACTCCTGAGCTTACTGGGCGATTAACAAAGCCTTCGTTTTTTATTTCCATCAGTACCTCTTCCCGAGTCTTATTGAGTGTATATGGAAAATTTTCGATCCGGCCGTTTTCGACCTTCGCTCGTCACGTGCTTGATCCTCTTTGCGTTTCCTTCCCCCGGTCGGCTTTCTTTTTGGCCGACTCTTTGGCCGAGGTTTTAGTTTCACGCAGATTCGTGCTTCCTCGGCGTTGGCATATTTATCGGACCGCGCCATAAACTCTGCCTAGAGTATCGGGCGGAGTTTTGTCTAGAGATGCCAGAATGGCTTATCCCTAACTCCTTGCATGAGTGCATTGAGGGCCGTTTCTTACGATGTTTTAGAACTTGAAGGGATTCGAAATTAAAACGCTTGATGTAATCTTTCAATAGCTCTCCTGCTTCTGAACTACGCTATTTGTGCAGGGGGCTTTAATTTTTTCTTTCCGCCGATGAAGTTGGTGAGGAAGGCGTCGCTCAGCTCAACGAATGAACTGATGGACTTTGGCTTCAGCTGTTTGAACCACAGTCGAGCTACATCAGTCAATGTAAGAGAAAAGGCCCGACACATTACTGCATCCGAGGCATCATGGAGTTCCATATAGGTTCTGAAGCACTCAATATGCTCGGTCGGGTCAGTCTTGCCGGTGAAAGGAGCGATTTGAGGTAATCGAAACCTCTCGGGCAATCGGGCTTTCAATCCCGAGTCCACAAAGGGGGATGATTATCATAAGTTACAACTATACGTTCGGCCATGCTTTATGTCCGCCATCTCTTTGCCATCTCTTCCCGCACTTCTTTTTGAAATTTTGAATGTCGGCTTTCCAAGGTTCATTGCTTTAGTGCCTTCCATGGAAGGGCGATTGCGCCTTCTTCGTTCTATTTCGTGCCGAAGATCGGTCGGGGGGAGGCGTTGGCTGAATGCGCTGGAGATGGTTCTGACCCGCCTTGAGGTTGGCTTGGCCGGAAAGACTGCGGCGCAGAAGGTTGAGGATCAACCGCCGCCGTTGGTACGCGCGCTGTCTCCCCTTGAAGATGCGGGAGTGGCTGCATTTGCTGCTGATACATTCGTTCCAGCATCTGCTTCATCGTATTCATATCAGAGCGGATTTCCTGAACCTCCTTGTCCAACCGCCCATCGTCGCGACCCCGCTGATTGTTGCTTGTTCCGGTCGCCCCTCGTCGGCGGTTGTTAGGTGCGTTCTGGGCTGGGGGAACGGCGATTGGACCGGGTGGCCCTGTAATCGCGTTCTCATTCAAATCTTCTTCTGGGACCGTCCTTCTAGTCATCACCATTGGACTCAGTATAGAGATACGAGATGGCTTTTTGCACGTTCCCACAGACGGCGCCAAGCTGTTGATGCGATTATCTGGTTCGTCCTCCTAGACCCTTGTATGCCTGCACAGAAAGAAAACAAAGGAGACCCTGGCTCGAGCAGGGGACCCTCCGATGCCAAAGTCAGGCCTGGACTCGGGGTCTCAAAGTATTGGAAGGTTTTTAGGAGGGATTTGTTTCGTACCTCTCAAGGTGACAAGGGTCCTCCTTTTATAGCTGCTGGGGTCCTCCTGATATTGAGCGCGGGATCTTCTCGGGTCCTCCTGATATTGAGCGCGGGATCTTCTCCTGGTATCACGGAGATAGGATCGTGCCCATCTTGAGCCATCATCCGATCCCGTGAGCTTCGGGGTCGGAGATCTTATCCCAAGATATCCGGGATGAGATCTGACCTAGCGACGGTCGGTCTTGCAAGGCGGTCCGCCCGACACATGCCCGGAACGCTGATAAGTCGTTCGAACCGACTCAACCATTGTCTCGGTTTAGCGAACCATGCCTCGGATTTGACGCATCCTTCGGCGACCCAAGGTATCAAGTCCGAGTCCCGAGGCATTAAGTCCGAGTCTTCGGACAAGAATTATAATATAGAACCACTAAATGATATTTAAAAAGTAGTAGAGCTATGCGATATTGATTTTGACAAATTCAATGGACCACCAATGTTCAATCTCATGACCACCCGTTGTCTTGTAATCAGGCACTTCGATAACAAATCTTGGGCTATATTGGTATTTTTATTTTTTAAAAAAATTTGAAAAATTAATTTTATATATGAAATGTTAACTTTGGGGATTGCGGGTATTATTAGTGCAGAAGAAAGATGGTACGTGACGCATATGCACTAACTATGGGGCTTGAATAGTATCACCCACAAGTATAAATTTCTAATACCATTGGTTGAAGAATTTCTACGTGAGTTACATGGTGCCATTATTTTTCGAAACTAGAGCAGAGATTTGGATATCATCAAAATCAGGGTGCGTGAAGAGGGCATTCCAAAATTGCTTTTGTAGAATCAACAAGGGATATTATGAGTTTTTTAGTGATGTCATTCGGCATCGCTAATGTCCCATATATATTCCAAAGTTTGATGAATGAAATCTCTTGAGGTTATTTATGAAAATTTATTCTTGTTTGCTTCAACGATATTTTAATCTATAGTCCAAGTTGGGAGGACCATCTAGCTCACATCACCTAAACCGTCAAACTCTCACATGCACATCAACTCTATTTGAATCCATCCAAATACACTTTTGGCACAACAGTGGATCCTTGCTCTTTCTCGAGTGGTAGAGTCTTGGGAGTTTCAACACCCCGTCAAGGGTTTGAGTATCCATAGGAGGTGAAAGCCCACTACAGTGTGAGTGTGTGGGGGTGTGTGTGTAAAATAAAATAAAATAAATAAATATAAACTTATCTCTTATGAAGGTTTTTGGGAAGGTTCTTACAAGATTAAATGCATGGTACATTGGGCTGAGCTAAGAATAATAAGCAAGCTGTGCGAGTTTTTGGGACTCACTACATACTACAGGAAATTTGTATGTGATTATAGTCCGCTTCCTGCCCCTTTGATGAAACTGTTGAAGAAAAAAGCCTTAAATTGGAGAGATGAACCAGTCATGGCCTTTAAGGCATTGAAAAACGCTATGACAAAGATGACCCTATTTACTAGACTTCATAAAAACATTCGCCATCAAATGTGATGCTTCAAATACAAGAATCGGTAGCATCCTTATGCAAGAAGGTAGGCCAATAGCATACTCTAACAAGGCTTTATCGAGAAGAAATTCAGGTCTCTCAATGTATGAAAAGGAACTGTTGTCTATTGTCATAGCATAATCTAACAAGGCTTTATTGTTATACAAGAAAGGGGTAGAAAATTCTGCAATGGATGCACTTTCATGCCCTTTTGAACAAGGCTTTATTGCAGCCATTACTTCAACTGTATGCACCAAACTGAGGTTCTAGCTTCCTATAATGATAATATCAAATAGACAATTGAAACTATTGCCCATTATTCCTAAATCAGTGGAATTTTAAAACACAAGCATTATGTGATGTTAGGGTGTAGTATCCCGTTCATTTTTAAGGAGTAAATTAGTTTTTTACTCCATTACGTATTGTTTTGGTTTTCCAATATACATTTACACATAGATGGACTTTTATACAAAATCAACTTTTATTCATCTAATCATGAACTTACACTGGCCCAATTGCTAAACTGACCATAGGAATATATGATCGGCCTTAGATTTAGACACCTATCTATTTGTGTCCTCATCAGACCGTTACACTATAGTAATCCTACCTTAAAAAACCATTAGAACCGCGCCATCTAAGTATGTGATTCAATCTTTTTGGATCCTCAACTCTTGCTCGGGTGGTAGACTCTCAGGAGTTTCAACACCCAGTCAAGGGAAGGGTTCGACTGTCCATAGGTGGTGAAATCCCACTATGGCGTGAGTGTGTGGGGGTGTGTGTGCCGGTGTAATTTAAAAAAAAAAAAAAAAATCTTTTTGGTTTCTAAGTGTTCTTACCATCGCTTTTTCAATCCAACAGACCAATAGGTATAAACCATAAACCTAAAAAATCTAAGGACTTAAAAGTCTCCATTCTAGGCCATGCTCAAAAACATGTTTCTAGTTGTTGGTTTGAGATGAAATTTTAGCCAAACTTTTCTTAATGTATTTGAGTCATACATCTTTGATCCTCATACAATCCTACCGTTTACTTTTTAAGATGAACGTATATGGACACGTTTTTAGAACCATCAAATCATAGAGAGGCCATAGGAAAAACCCATCAAATCATAAACAAATTTATGATTTTCAAGGGTTTTGATGTAGGAAGGCTTAAGACAATTTCAGAGGTCTTGTATCTCGGCCTACCAATCTGACCCGTTCATTAGAACTATGGTGAGATTATCTACAAACTCTATGGTCTAGATATTCAGTCCCAAATTGAACTTCTTATACACCTTAATTGAACTCCGACCATTCATTCAAAATCTTTCAATTGTATGACCCGATTGACATAGAATTTTACATTATTTGAGAAACTATAATTCCTCAACATTTGAACGGTCAACACCACTCAGAGCTTCAAATTTTCCATGGTATGTGGACCCCAAAACAAATAAGCCCCATTGCCCAAAATCGTCCGAGTGTTTCATGCTGTATCAAAAATCGAATTTACTTCTTTTTAAAAAAAAAAAAAAAAAGAAAAAAAAAGAAAAAGAAAAAAGAAGAAGTTGCTATGGGCATGGGCCACATGTGTGTGCAACACAAGAGTGAGAGAGAAAAAAAGAAGCAATTTCACAACCGTTGTGCATATTAACGTTAGATGCTCTGCGCAACGGGAGCGGATTAGATGAGACCCCGAATCCACTTATGTGGGTGGGACCCCTAACTATAGGGTTCATAGTGATGTATGTGCCTTAAATTCACACCGTCCAACCATTTTCAAAGCTCGTTTTAAGGCATGATCCGGAAAATGAAGCATGCCCAAAACTTAGGTGGACCACACCACAGGAAACGGTTGTGATTGAATCCCCACCATTAAAAACTTCATGGAGTACACCTGAATGTTTATTTGTCATCCAACATGTTGATAAGATAAAAAAGACCCCTATGAAGAGACCAAACAAATATCATCTTGATCCAAAGCTTTTGTGGGCCACAAGAAGCTTTTAATGGTCAATTACTACTGTTTCCTGTACTATGGCCCATCTGAGATTTGGATTTGCTTCTGTTTTTTTATTCATACCCCAAGATGAGTTTTCATACATATGGATGGCGTGGATGTAAGCCCACAGTCAAGGGTCCCACGCACCTCAGTAGATTTAGGGATCCACAGCCGCGATGGGCCGTGCGATAGCAGGATTGCAGAAAAAAAAAAAGTTGTTGGATGCTGGATCTGACCAATGTCCCTCCTGGACGCACCGTGTTTTTTTTTTGGAAACCCAAGGCAAGGGAACTTGTATACTTAGATTGAGATCTATATTGATGGTCAGGGAAACTTTTCCCCTGGGGCTGCTCACTGGGCGTCTCTAATGAATTTTTGGACTATCTAATGGCTGGCACGGAGTCGGTGATGGATATGTGTATAGAGTAAATAGCTATGTAGGACTATAATTTATTTAAATTTCTGATGCGATAGGATTTGAATGCTCGACAAGTCACGAACCATATGTCCTTAAACTTAGAATGCATATGCATGTATGCTCAGTTGACACGGGCAGTAGCTATGTAGGTCCATATCCAAAAAAAAAAGATCCAATAGAACCTAGAGCTAAGACCTCCATGCTTGAACCTATCAGAGGGGTTGAAAAGAGAAGGTAATGATAATATGAATGCAGTTCATAACACTTCCATGCAACATACTTGTATCCTTAGACGCTGAGCCCTTGAAAGGGGAGTGTACATAGTTTTCAATAACCTGGTTTAGTTTTGGTTGTATACTACCTTTCATAAGATTGATATAATAGACCGACTGAGTACACTTTGGAGTTGCTATTAACCAAAATAAAGGCGCTAGAATCTATGAAATCACCTTGAGATCATAAAGCCCAAAGGACTGGAGTGACTCTTAGACAAGTCTGTGCCATAGTTCTAAGTAAAGGTTTCGGTTACGGAAAAGGAAGAGATTAGGCACTCTTTTACCGCCTATGTAAAATACAATCTCTACTTTACTAGGCTATATGCTTTCAAATGGGATTAAGGGAACTTTCAATAAAACACTAAGCTTTAGATGTCTAAACTATGAAAGATCATATTAAATGAAAATGGAAATGGTAGGAAAAAAAGTTTTCCAACGAAAGTATAGAAAAGAAGAAAAGACCGAGCTTCCAGTTACTCCTTTAGATCACGTTTCCTAATACAGAAGATCTTCAAGAGAGGCAATTGTAGAACATACTCAATGTGATGTCAAGTAAAGCCTACTAATTTAGGCTTTCAAAACTTTAGATGACAAAAATAATTAATAAATTTTTTTATTTTTTTAAAAAGACTTTTATTGGAATGTACGGACTGAAAAAATGATAGACCAAGAATATGATATTTGGCTTTGAAATGAAACAGATTAGAAGAGATCAAAAGAATAAGAGAGATCGAGAGAATATAAAAATTGAGCCCCTATCTCGAGCTCCCTGTCTCTATCTTTCTTTTCCTTTCTCTGTCCAGACTCCGTCTGAACTTGATCGGCTTCCTCTCCCATTCTTTTATCTCTTTTATTCGTTGTTCCCTTTCGTCGTTGCAGGGTCCCTTTAAATAGACATTTAGAAAGGGACAAATAAGGGTGTTTGGATAGGTTCGGTTCTCCCAACCCTAGGATTGCCTTCGATCAAAGTGCTGAGTCATTAGAAGTAATCAGGCCTAGGGAAATCGAAGAACAGCTGAAGGGATCAGAGCAACCGAGCCTATGTTGGAGCAACTAGTTAAGTCGTCCACCGGCTCTATACGGAGCCGGCTGCAACATTACCACCTTTGTGCATAGCTGAGGGTAGCAACGCCACCTCTGTGCAAAGTGGCAGCCAATCAGCTTCTGGTTTGCTGTGCTGGGCTAACCCTGGTTAAATTTGGACCGGCTCTGATCAAGGGTCTCACCAAAGTTACAAAGCCAAATGGTCATATCTTGATAGTGGGGTGTGTACACAAATTGTTATTTTTAGGTTATCTTTATTTTTTTCCTTTTCCATCAATCTAAGATCACCAGAACGTCCAACCATCCGTCCATTCTGTGAAAAAAGGGGGTCATTTGAAACCGTTGAAGGGTCTAGATTGTTAGATGTTTATGGACCTCAAAAGGGTCCAGATTTTTGGTCGTTTATGAACCTCGAAGGGTTCAGATTACTGGACATTTGTGGTCCTCAAAATGATCCAGATTGCTGGACATTTATGGACCTCAAAAGGGTTCCAAATTGTTAGACATTTTTTGGACCATTAAATGATTCAAATCATTATCCATTTATGAACCATTAAATGATCCAGAAATGCTATTCATTAGTGGACCCAAAGACAACCCAGATCGTTGCCGCTTGGGGTCCCGGAAGCAGAAACGATTGATAAACGATTTGAGATGCTGACCAAACTATTGGTTAGCAATGTGTGTGTGTATGAATGCTCACCTACACACCTTTGCACACGTGTCTTAGGCACAAGATCTGAACGGTCCAAATGATGCGGCACCCCTTGAAACCTTATGAGCCCAATTTCCAATCTAATCCAAAACTCTAGTGGGCCATAGCAAAGAGAAATGCAAATCAAGGGAGCAAACTGTTTCCTTTTTTCATGGCCCATTAGAGTTTTGGATCAGGCTGAAAATTGGGCCCATACAATTTCAATGGGTGCAATGGGTGCCACATCATGTGGACCGTTCAGATCCTGTGCCTAACACAAGTGTGCAAAGGAGATATATATATATATATATATATATATATATATATATATATATATAGTGGTGGTCTCCTGGGCATCGTCCCGCAGGAGACTTTTGTACGCACCAAGGCAGGCTTGCTTACACGCTGGGTTGGGGTCAGGTCCCATTGTGATGCATTCATGAAATCCATTCTGATGATTACGTCTATAATGAAAATTTAGCCAAAAAGTTGATAAACTATGTAGGTTCATGATTTAAGTGGGCCACACTGAGGACAAGTGAGAGAGGATGCATCTCATTGGATTTTTACAAGACCAACCAGAGAATTGGATCTTACTCAAGTTTGGTCTGATACCCTTAAATGATATGGAAAAATGGATGGACAATCTGGATCATGCATGTATCATGGTGGGCCCACATTGCAGTTTCAACACCGTCCAATATAGGTTGTCACTTGCAAGAATCATGTCAACATGCATGAGTGGGGTGGGAAAACCAAGGTGGGAGGCCCGGAGATGGCCCAATTGTGATGTGTATGTGAAATCAACTCCAATCATATGGTGCATGAGAAAAACATAGCCATAGGGATCAAACATAAGACATTCATAATTTATACAAAACAACCCATTGATCATGTGTAAATCATGCACAATTCCATTCTTGAATCCCGGCCAAGATCTTATATGGTCTATGAAACTAGTGAATAAATATGTGTAAATTTCTCCATTAATCAAAGTTCGATATCTATGCAAATCCGCCTACTAAAATACGCACACAACCATGTATAGATCAGTCCATTGATTCATGGTTGAAATTTGTGCAAATCAGTCTACTAAGTGAGTGCACAAATAAGTGCAAATCTATCCCTGGTTAAATACATGACTAGAACAAAAAATTACCCACTAGTAATTGTATGACTATGTGTTGTCCTATTTTTACTTAATATGCAAGTATCAAGAGTTACGAATCGGGCTAAGTCTCTAGGTGGAAGTTTCTAAAGCTAACATGTCGGATTGAGTCCTAGGTTGAAAGTTCCTAAAGTCAATATATCGAACTTAGTCCTTGGGTTGAAGTCCTTAAAACTCAATCGGTACCAAATCATGATTTTTATTCATCCTTGTGCAAATTCATGTTTCCAAATAGATACTATTGTATATGTTAAATTCCTAAAACTCATGAAATCTGCATTACATGAAACCTGTCTTATTTGTATATTGTCAATTGTGGATTTTTATTATTGTCAATTTGCACTTTTGTATTATGTTATTAGAAATTTTTTAATTTTTTTTTGTTGTATCTACTATCTTTGAAAAATTAATCTAATTTTAAAGTACCTATTTTAGATCCTTATTACTGGGTTTCACAACCTACCCATGTTTGGGACATTTCAGTTATAGGAGTTGATGTAGAGAATAGCGATCATGAGAAGAGGACTTTCTGGAAGATCAAAATTAGTTTTGATTTATGATGGTTAATTTGTAGAGAACATTGTAATAAGATCCCATTTGACGGGTTTAGGAATTGTGGGATTTTTATGTGGATGCGCATATTTCTATTATTATTATTAGTGAGTTAAAGCTTATTTAACTTGCAAGTTGATGTGGAATGGTATTTTATTTATCTTCATGAGGCTTAGTCTAGATGTGATTAATTATGAATTGGAATCTATGTGGAAATCTTATAACCTACACCCTGAAACTCGAGATTGGAGACATTGTACTCGGTGCTGAATTTTTTGGGCAAGACGGGGGCCTTTTAATGCCTCTATGTACAAAAATTCTATAAGATCTCCATGATGCTCCAATGGTTAGAAATTTAGGGTACAAAAAGTTACAAGTGCGTCTAAAAAATATCTATTAGTGCAGTATAAAGTGTGATATTAAACATCATGTGGTAGAATGTGATGTGTGCGAACCTCAAAAATACAAAAATCTTAATCTACATGGACTTCTACAACCGCTGGCCATACCGGAAAGGATTTGGAGTGAAATCTTCGTGCATTTCATTGAAGGCTTACAGAGCTCGCAAGGCAAAAGCACCATACTGGTTACTATTGATCAACTATCAAATATGCCCATTTTATTGCCACCTCACACGCGTATACCACGACTATGGTAGCTCAAATTTTCATTGAACAAGTCTTCAAACTTCATGGCATGCCCATATATATTGTTAGTAATAGAATAACAATTCAAAATGAGGTCTTGGGTTCGAGTCCTTACCTCAGTGGCAGACTCTGAGGAGTTTCAACATGAGGTCTTGGGTTCGAGACCCATAGGTGGTGAAATCCCACTGAGGCGTGCGTGGGTGTGGGTCAAGTGCGTGTGTAAAAAAAAAAAAAAAAAAAACAATTCAAAACTTTAAGTTTTCAACACTTAATTTTTAGAGCTTATTTTTCCATTTATTAGATGGCACCTTAGTCTCGAGGATGTTGCCACATGAGGATCTGCCCAATGAGATGCTGTTTTGGATTAAGTTGATATCTGTGTTTTCCCTTCATCTAAATATATGTAACCTAATTAACAGGTTGGATGGCAAATAAACATTATAGTGGGTGCTGGGAAGTTTTTCTACACTAAACCAAGTATATTGTTGATAGGGGTGTCAACGGGAGAGCTAGGGCTCGGCCAAGCTGTGTCTAAAGCCAGTCTACGTTGTTCATCATAGGCCCAAGCCCAACCTTGGTCTGTGGCGAGACAAAATAGTTTAGCCCGAGCCTGGCCGAAATGTTAGATTTTTGGGTTTTTCTATTGGTGATGTGGATATTGTGGAGGAGAACATACCAATTGGAGAGGTTTATGAATCTGAGATGAAGCAAGGTGGGTTTGACGACTGAGGCCGCTACGGAGAGGTTGGCCATCTTCGATCACAACGAGCGGGCCAGATTTGAGCTGGGCTTCCAAGTTGATGTAGGTTATCCATACCTGGCTGATTAGGAAACAGGTTTAAATTTTAAGCCCAAGCACAACCTTTGGGCCTAATACTCCAGTTCAAGTCTAACCTGAGACAAACTAGTCTCAAAAGGTCGATGGGCCAGCCCAACCCATTGACGGCCCTACTTGATGAAAGGCACATTAACTGAGAAGAGAAGGTGCAAAACATCTTCTGATAGGAAACAGATTGGCTATGACATCTGACCACTGGGTGGTCCCATCATGATGTATGTGAGAAATACTCCACATTCAACAGGTTGGATGGCGAGTAAACATTCCGGCAGCCCCAAAGAAGTTTTTAATGGTGGATTTTTATCACCATTGTTTCTTGTGGTGTGGTCCACATAAGATTTGGATATGCTTCATTTTTAGGATCATGCCCTAGAATGATTTGTTAAAATAGATTGATGGCTTGGATGTAAGGCATATACATCACGGTGGGTCCAATAGTCAGGGATTCACCCACCTTGATGGGTCGGGGAACCACTGAAGCTCCGCCCGTGAGACAAGCAATTCACTTCCGCTTTTGAGAGTTAGACATAGAGTTGGACACTAAATCGAACCAAGTCGAACTTCGCCCAGCTTGGCTTGGTTCGGTCAGTAGCCACCCCTAGTCTGAGTTCGGCTCAGCTCGGTGAGTGAGCCGAATTGGCTAGTTCGGCTCGTCTCGGCTCGGTCAACGACTTAGGATAGAATGAACCGAGTTTAAGCTCAGACTTTCGAGTCGAGTTCAAGTTCAAAGTCGGGATTGAAAGCGAGCTTTCGTAGATATCTTTCAATCAATAACACAATAGAACCAAAAATAAAAAACAACTAACAAACTGAAAAGTAAAAATATTATAATTAAAAACTTACAACATCATTAGATGTATTTCTTTTCTGCCATGATTTATTACAAGAGAGGATATTCGTTTGTTAAGATTGAGCTGCTATCTAATTCTTCATATATGCATTAGTTCACCTCTCCTGAATCAGAAGGTAGAGAGTTTTTCATCGTGCTCTTGTATAGTTTGAATTGGATTATTCAAACTTTCTTTGTGAGCAGATTTATATATAGTTCCCAACACCTTGTAAAATGCACCGAAACTAGAGAGAAACTTGAATGGTTTGTTATTCTTATTCTTTTTGCTTGTGCAGTTCGATCTCGCTTTAGCATCATGTTGTCTTAGAGGACATCGTTAATGTCTAGAAGCCTCTTTCATACTACGTTTAAAGGTAAGTTGCAATTGTACATTTTTCTTCAAATGCTAATAATCTGGCTTCTTCTTCTCCCTTGAAAAGTTTGGATGAGAGGGTGAAAGGTTTTTTATTTGAATCTAAAATGGCCTGAAAAAGAAATTAGTTTTCCTTTGTGGCTTTAAGATACGATTTTACATTTCCACCCCGGCATGATAAGTGTAACCCAAGCCGATTAGTTTTGTTAAGAATCTTGGCCCCACAAAAATGACATAAAATCTTTAATTTCTTAGATTTTGGAGAGTAGACTAAGGAACCATAGTCCCAAACGCTAGTCGATGATTCGGTTGACATATCTATACTATATGTGTTAGAGAAATTAGTATTTTAGTAATAATGAGATATGAAAAGCAAAAGCAAAAGTGAAATATGATAAATAAAAGTAATAATGAAATATGAATTATAGCATAAACAAAATCATAATATGAAAATGAAATAAAAGTCATTATTGTATTGTACTTATAACCACTCTTAACATTATATTCGATTATAGATAATATAGAACTACTCTTAACATTATATTCGATTATATATAATATATTATATCAATTTCAAGTTTTAATAAATTAACAATAATTTTTAACTTAATTTCCTTCATGTTGTTGTTGTTGCATGTGCAATCTTATCTTAAGATTCATTCTCCTCCTCACCTTCCTCAATGTCAAAACTACTACCTTCCCAAATCAGACACAACCAATTTTATGTACAAATTAATGCTTCAACTATTTTTGATAAAAGAGAGTTTCGATGCTTGTTCACGACCTTAATCCCCATGCAAAAAGTAAATTATGATGTTATTATTGAAATTGAAATTGACAATATGTCCTGTGTCATCACCGATAGTATAAGGTATTTTGCTCCATTAATTCTCATCTTCCACAACTCCAAAACATCGAATTCTGAGTCCCAACATCTTACTATTGACTTGTTGAGATACAAGTCTAGCTCTGATTCATTTTTCTCATTATTTGTATCTTCTTGTGTTAAAAAATATATATATTCATTCAAATAATCTCATTATCTGTATCTTCTTATGCTAAGAAATATATATATTCATCGTCGAGCATAGTGTCATCAGTTGTAGAAAGCATTGATCTCATTATATGTATCTTCTTGTGCTAAGAAATATATATATTCATCGTCGAGCATATTTTCATCGTTAGTAGAAACACTAGAAGCTTTAACTCTTTATCACTACGGGTTATATTTTCTCTTAGGTCGGCGGTGCAATTAGTTGGATGTCGAGACTGCAGTTAGTGGTAGCTTCTCTACTATAGAGGAAGATTACATGTCAGTTACACAAGCATGCAAGAATGTTATTTTGTTAAAAATGCTTCTAAAAGAATTAAAATTAAAGTAGAAAGTGGTGGTGATTCATTATGACAGTCAAAGCATGTTACACTTGGCTAAAAGTCTGGTATTTCATGCTTAGACCAAATACATCAATATTTAGTATCACTTTATTCGCGACATGGTGAAAGATAGTCAAATCTTATCGCGGAAGATTCACATCAATGAAAATGTAACAAACATGCTGATGAAGCCTATTACAAGGAAAAAGTTTGTTTTGTGTAACACTTCACTTAGGGTTGTTGTTACCTAGTGATTGGTGACATTTGAGAAGTTGTTATTGGGAGTATTTTTCACATTATTGGCAAAACTAATCTTCAAGTAGGGGAATGTCGAGGCGGTAGAAAGTCTCCATATCTCCCTAGTGTACGGACATATGTATAGTTATAGTGAATCCTAATTCCTCATGTTTCAGCACTCTCCTTCCTATGATGTGATCTACGTAAGGAGGGCTATAGTAGAAAGAGTAGTTTTATTCTATTAATTCATTTTCTAGGGTATTCCTTAGTGTGAGATTCCTTATACAAATGAAAGAGTGATAAGTCTTGCATTTCTGTTTCTCTTGTTTCTAGTGAAGAAGAAAGTTCTATTATTGAACCACATATAGGCATATTATCGAACGAGATAAATCTTTGTGCCTTTTATCTCTTTTGGTTTAACCTTTTCTTCTTTTTTTTTGCTTCACATACATTAATTATGTGCGGGCATTTTTTTGCAACAATTCCTACATGCCAACCACACCAACGATGTTACGTTGGGTGCATAATGCCATACAAAGGAAGTGTGCTCAATACACCCACATGCAGGTGGCCCACAATTCATCCTATAGAATGAATTAACCGTTTCACTTTTCTTTATTCCATTTTAACACATCTATGCCACTAACACTTGCTTAGATAACCTTATTGTACTCTATTTCTGACCATTCTTAAAATAGCTAATTAACAAAGGACACATGTCATTGTACGGGAAAGATGTAGCATGTGAAAGATTTTCGAGACTTCTTGGAATGCTTTTCACAGAATTACGTAGTACCCCATTCTTGGCTCCTAGCGTCCATACGCCAGATTCCGATCCTGGGATCTTACAAGGAGGATTTTTTTGTACATTTAACTCATAAT
The DNA here is from genome assembly GCF_029962835.1 of Magnolia sinica. Lineage (NCBI taxonomy): Eukaryota > Viridiplantae > Streptophyta > Magnoliopsida > Magnoliales > Magnoliaceae > Magnolia > Magnolia sinica. Next base: position 67,994,824 of record NC_080586.1, on the reverse strand, counting down.
AAGCATAACCACAAGATTACCCAATTCACAAAGGCAACATCATCATCACATATCCACTAATATAATCATTGAGTACAATGCAGAAAGGAAAAAAAATACATATATCGAAATCAAAGCGCTAGAATATGACTGCACGCTCCAAGCTCAACGCTGCTGCAACCTAATAATATCTGCACGCATCTATCGTGCATAAGCTTATAGAGAGCTTAGAGGGTGGTGAAAGTTTGTGCACAAGGTAAGAGTCAAGTATACAATACAATGTCATAAATCAGACAATGGAATAAGTAGAAATACTGACAAGATACGATATCAGAGTAAGCAGAATTATATTGGTATGCCCATGAGTCATACGATATCGGAGTAAGCAATTCAGATCAACCATATAAATGAGGAGCAAAAGAGAGCCAAATATCAAATACCGAGGGTACAATGCAAGACGTAAATCCTGCTAAGTCCGTCTAGGCCATATAAATGCAGAAACATAGTAACCCAAAATGCTAAGTACTGCGGATGCAATGTAATATACGATGCGAATGTAATGACCATGCTGGAGTGTGAAGTCGGGATGATAGTACGTAGTATCGCAGACTACGGGGTCCACCACAAAGGACTTCTATCCAAATCAGTCACATACCTAAGTTTGGATAGTCAGACTCAGTGTGGTAAACTCCTAATCTCAGGTTAGTCGCGCGCCCAACCGAAATCCTGGTCATGCGAAGGTACACGTAACAAATAGTTACGCACCACCAGCCCGAGTGGATAGTGAAGGAATGAATGAATGAATATGCAATTTCTGCTCAATAAGTCCACATATCAGTACAGTTACTCTCTGGGAAATCACCGGGGTCTATTACACTCCAAACCAGATTGCCGCCCTATCGCGTACAATAAGGTGAGTGGAAGAGACCTCACTATCCGCCTGCCAATATCGGGCCCGGCTCGTCGATAGCGGACCCATTCCTCGAGCTGGTCAGACTCAGCCTAGTATTGCCCCCTCCTCTCGGGCAGGTAAGGCCGTACCCCCTTCCAACCGACCATGACACAGTGGGAGACGCGGCCTAACGGTATACGGCCCTCATGCGCTCATGCATCCACTCGGTCTAGACGTTGGAGCAACCTCTGGAACCAAGAGGGTTTAGAGACTTTCACCCAGGGATATCTATAGCACCCCATGTAGAACAGATTTTCGGTGTCCCATCTGGCCATCCACGATATGCCTGTGGAGGCTACAGCCCTGATGTCGCTAGGGCACACAATGCAAGATGCATGAGTCATACAATCCAGTCATGCATTAACCCTGCGCATACCGTGCGCTCATGTGAGATAACCTCCGCCTATCAGGGAGTCTCATAACAATCTGCCTAATGAAATATGCAATGGTCAACCACATCTCATAACAAACATGCAGATGATGCGTATGGGCATGCATCATGATGCTATGCTGTCACGTACTCATAATCGGTATCAATAAACGACATCGATAATTGACCTCGATAATGTGGACATTTAACCAACATTGCCCCCGAGGAATGAGCCTCATAGATCCTAATATATAGTGAACCCATGACCTCACATAAGGGCCAAATATACAACACCTTGGGCCTCGCTCAAGAGCTTAATACACATCATGATGGGCTTAACATACATCACAAATGCATCACAATGAGACATATCACATAGACCTCATATACATCATATTAGGCTTAAAACACAAGTCGAATATACATCGCAATAGCCCACAACTACGAGTCGCATATACACCATATAGGTCTCGACAATCGGGATCAATCGATAATCAGAGTCGGCAAATCGGTCACGTCAATCGACAAATCGGCCACGACAATCGGGATCGATCGATAATCAGAATCGGTAAATCGGTCACGACAATCGGGATCGATCGATAATCAGAATCGGCAAATCGGTCACGTCAATCGACAAATCGGCCACGACAATCAGGATCGATCGATAATCAAGATCGATAAATCGGTCATGACAATCGGGATCGATCGATAATCAGAATCAGTAAATCGGTCGCGTCAAACGACAAATCGGCCACGACAATCGGGATCGATCGATAATCAAGATCGATAAATCGGTCACGACAATCAGGATCGATCGATAATCAGAGTGGGAAAATCGGTCACGTAAATCGACAAATCGGTCACAACAATCGTGATCGATCGATAATCAAAATCGATAAATCGGTCACGACAATCGGGATCGATCGATAATCAAAATCGGCAAATCGGTCACGTCAATCGACAAATCGGCCACGACAATCGGAGTCGATCGATAATCAAAATCGATAAATCGGTCACGACAATCGGGATTGATCGATAATTAGAGTCGGCAAATCGGTCACGTCAATCGACAAATCGGCCACAACAATCGGGGTCGATCGATAATCAAAATCGATAAATCGGTCACGACAATCGGGATCGACACAAATGGGCTTAACAAGGCCTAAGGAAAGGTCACAATGAGGACATCTAACCGTCATTGTCCATCAATGCGGCCATCTAACCAACATTGCTCCCAAGGAGTGGCCTACATAAGGAATTCATAAACAATGTAACGGCCACACATACATCACATTGGGCATCATTCATGGGTCATGACTCATGGGCTTTAAATACACCATAGGTGGGCCCACACATAGGCCTCAAATATATACGACAGGTGGGCCTCAATGGACGGGCCACAAATACATCAAGATGGGCCTTACACAAGGGTCTCATATATCACAGTGGACCTCATATCTGGGCGTCAAATACATTGTAATGGGCCTTACACACATCACATCGAGGCGGGCCTTGCACATCTCAAATGGGCCCAACGGATGGACAGTGTACTTGTTGTTCACATATTAAGGTGGGCTGCATGTGTGGATGGCATAGATGGAACACATACAACATGGTGGGTCCTGCGATTACACAGTAGAAGGGCCCACCATTCAACAAGCTAGACGATGCAGAATTATACAACACATACATAGCGGTGGCCCCACGTCTCTCGTGGCCGGATGAAATAGATATTACACATATATCACGTCGGGCCCACGTCCTGTGGACGGTGCAGATAAAACATGTACATCATATTGGGCCCATATGTACATCATATTGGGCCATATTTCATGGGCCTCAAACACATCAAGTGGCCGCATCAATGGGCTGCATCACTTGGCCCTCAAATATACAACAGGTGGGCCCTACACCTAGGCCTCAAATACATCACGTAGGCCATGCGTCATGAACCTAATACACGTCACAATGGATCGTACGATAAGGGCCTAATACACACATAATGGGCCTCGTGTACTTCAAGTCGGGCCTCATCATATGGGCCTCATATACGCCAGGTGGGCCGCATCAATGGGCCTAATACTTTAAAAAAAAAGAATCATATTGAAAGATCATCAAAACCACAACTTAAATAGGGGCGGAGATGATGATTAAAAAAAATCATCTAGACCATACCACAAATAGCAGTGGTGATAATGTTTCCCGTGGCTTAAAATTTTCAGGGACCACCATGGAGATGATTTCTATCCAATCTGTTCATTAGGTCACAAGGGTTTGAACTAAGAAGAAAAACAAATATCATATAAATCTAATACTTCTGCATTCCTAAAAGGGTTTCAATGGTAGGCGTTCAACCTTCTATTGTTTGCAGCGTGGTCCACCTGATGGAAAGCATGGATATAGAATAAATACATCAATGGTGGTGGTGGGGTCCACGTACGTGGCCTACAAGCCTAAGACGAGCTCATTAAATGAATGGGTTGTTCAGATATAACACTGGCATCACGGTGCAGCCAGCATCGTCCCAATGCATGGACGGTGTGAATGTACAAAACATCAAGGTGGGCCACACGTCCAACCTGATGGACGGTGTGAAAGCCACACGAGCAGGGCCCACTGTTCCAATGCACGGACGGTGTGGTTACAACACTAGATCATGGTGGGCCCCACCTGCCAAGTGGATGGATGTTTTGAATATAACAAATACCTCATGGTCAAACCACTACTGACGTCAATACAACAGCTATTAGCTGGTTATGAGGTACATCAGCCCATCTGCTTCCATCTCCCATTCAGATGGACAGCTGGATATACAAGGCATATCTCAAGGTGGGCCCCACCCCCCACACGTGCAGCACATGTGGGGTGGGTCCCGCACCCAAAAAGGAATGGGCGGCGTGGAGAAAAACACATATATCATGGTGGCGTTCCACACGGCACCGTCCAAATGGACGATGCAGAATTAAAATAGATATATCAAGGTGGGCCTTATAGATGGACGGCAAGGGTGAAACGGGCCCACCATCAGGTATATATTATATAATATAATATATAATATATATCTATATAATATACAATATAATATATATATTTAATATATGATATACCTATATATATATATATATATATATATATATATATATATATATATATATATATATATATATGTACAGGCACACACATAATGGTGCAGCCACACACGTAGGGTGGGTCCCACCGTCCAATGCAATGGACGGTGCGGATAGAACACATAAGTCAGGGTCGGTTGCCACCGTCCACCGTCAGTGGACGGTACAAAAGAAACACATGCATCACTGTGGGTCCCACGTGGGGCCCACCATCACGTTTATCTTCCATCCAACCCATTCATAAGGTCACCCGTACCTGGATGAAAGGGAAAAACAAATTTCATTTTGATCCAAAAGTCCTGTGGGTCCAACAAGGGTTTCAATGGCAGACGGTTCAATTCACACTGTTTCCTGTTATGTGGGCCATCTGAGCTTTGGATGGGCCTGAGTTTTGGAAGGGACCCACTTCAAGAAGGGACCCACCTCATGAACGGCTTAGATGTTATACAAACATCATGGTGGGGCCCACGGCTAGAGCCGTGGGTACTGCTGCCATTAGTCCGCCCGCCAGCGTGCAGGCAGCGTTGCTGCCTTCTGACAGCGGCAGCGTCAGTTGCTGCTGCATTTGTTTTTTTTTTATTTCTTTATTTTTGTGGTACATCACATGTGGGGCCCGCATCTGATGAATCCACTCCATCCATTGGCTTCTACTGATCAAGATGGACAGAACGAGTCCAATATTGGACATACTTCAGTGCATAGAACCATCAGGGTGGGTTTTCAACGGTGAAAACCATAGTTTTCTAAGGGATGGCCTACCAGAAGGTTGGATTGGCCCCATTTTTCGGCTCAACGCCTAAAATGATCTAAAGAGTGGAATGGACGGCTTGGATTAGACCGATACATCAAGATGGAGCCTACATGAGGGGTCCACCCAAAATTTTAAATCAACCTGCTGTTTTGCTTTGACGGACAAGACACCACAGCAGTTCACCCTTCACTGAAGTCCAGCGTCCAGGGACGCTGGACGGATCTGGGATATAATGTATCTCTAGGTGGGCCTTGCTCAGGTGGGCCACCAAATGTATGAGATGGTGTAGATGAAACATACATCAAGGTGGGGTCCATCCGAGTGGGCCACACGGCCACACCATCACAAGAAATAAGAAAAGAGAGAGAGAGAAAGAAGCACCCACCTTCTTTATTCTTCCTTGATGCTCCAAAGCTCCAATGGGGCTCCTTCAATGGTGGAGATAAGCTTTTTGATGGCAGGAAATGGGGAATCTAAGGTGAGAAAGGGGTAGGAATTTGGAGAGCTTGGGACGTCCAAGGTCTTGCTACCATGGTGGGAAAATGGAGAATGAAAAAGGGAAGAGAGAGATGAAGGAGAGAGAGTAATGATGATAGCTCTCTCTCTCTCTCTTAGCTAGGTAATAAATGTTTTGGGAAAAAGGTAGTAAGTATGGGCTAGGGTTATTATTGCTTTGACTAGAAATTATGGATGGCTTATGGTGATGTCACCCTAGCCTTGGGAAAAGTGCCAATATGATAGGTGGGCCCCACCAAAACACAATCAATAGTCCAAATAGAGCGCGACCTATATCCTTTGATGTACAACTTGGATTGCCGTATGGGACGCGGCGTTTGAACCGCAGCGACGATGCGGTCGCAATGACATAGGTCTTAGGTCAAGCCGACTCGAAATTACAGGATGACACTCAAGGTGGCGCGCAAATACCGGTTAAGGGTCGAAGGTTGCCGAAAATCGACTAGAAAGAAAATCACGGAAGTCTACTTAAAATAGCTAATTAACAAAGGACACATGTCATTGTACGGAAAAGATGTAGCATGTGAAAGATTTTCGAGAATTCTTGGAATGCTTTTCACAGAATTACAACTGATGATGTTTGGATTATATATATCATTTAGTGACGGGGCACAATCGAGGCATCTAAAAACAGAACGTAGTTGAGCGAAAAAAATGGTTAGAAGGACATGTGTCAAGAAGAGAATGAAAGATTTGAAAGACCAACATAGCGACGAATCAAGTGATATAACCGTCAAACATAGAAAGAAACATCTGAAAGATAGCCGCCAGAAAGATCTATAAATAGCAAGGAATCCAACAAAGCAAGTCGTCTCATTGGATTTAATACAAACCTCAAGGTGTTTCTCATAAGTGGGCCACCTGTTCTTCCTATTTTTTTTCTTTACGATCAACAGGTTGGGTGACAATAAATGCTGTGGTACATTTTTTGAAGATTTCAATGGTCAGTATTATTGTCCCCACTATTTCTTATCATGCTGGCCTCAGTTCGACTCTGCTTGGCTTGGTCCTCGAGCCTAATCGGTGAGCTTGGCTCGTTCGGTCAGCAGTTCGAGCTGAGTTTGCTTTTGCTTATGTAGCATTTCCACAAACACATGTACTGCACTTTCAAAATCCCACTCTATGAGAAATAGCAGCAATGGTTTTCAAGGTATTTTATCAAATAACAAACATAATCTAGGGACAATTAGAATATGCAAGCGGAAGATCGAACAAAATATATATATATATATATATATATATATATATATATATATATATATATATATATATATATATATATCAATATAAGTCCCCAAGATATGTATGCTCTGCCAGGCTAATTACAAGTATTTGTCTCAAAATACAACTATCAAAATGAAATAAATCACTACAAAGATAGCCTTGAATCCCCATAACTCAAGACACGGCTCACATGAACCCGCCCGAGAATTGCATGAAGGAGAATGCCTCCTCATCATCCTCATACTTCGCTCTGCCTCGTGGGTCGCGTCATCATCTGCAACTAAGACAGTCTGGTTGGTGTTTAAACACCATTCCAGAACGTGGGAGTGAGTGATCAACTCAGTGGAGCTATACAGTAAAGGTTAGCATGTTATCAATTCAGTCAAGCAGTAATGATAAAGCAGTACAATCAAACATGTCTTAGGAACTCTTGTTAATGCAAGGATGATATGAAGTAATGATGCATGCCCTCGCCTGCACTCCCTGAGCGTCTTCATCTTATGACATGCATGGCAACCACCCGAAAGTGCTCTTCCACGCCAAAGCACATGCAATGTGGTGCATGAACGTGATTACCAAGTTCTTATTAGTCCTTTTCATATAGCAGGATTGGAAAGCAAAGGTACCTCCCTTATATCAATTCCCAAATATTGACCTATTCTAGGGTTGTCAGTCCTAGGCAATCTCATACGATGTTATGGTTCTAGGTCGCTGCAAAGGGCTCATCACCAATCAATACATGCCTAGTTATACCCTAGTTACTACAATAAGGCTCGTCACCTCAATGTAGTATCAAGGTATGCTCAAGGTCACTACAAAAGGCTCGTCACCAATCAATGTAAGCCGACAGCACGAATATAGTGTCACATACCACCATAATTGGCTCACGAGTCTGGATTACTCAATAGTCACTACGGGGAGGCTCGTTGCCCCAGCGTAGGCTGATAGCTCGACCACGGTGTCCTATACCACCATGCCTGGCTCATGAGTCTTAGCGGATCGAGGTACCATGGTTAACGGGATTTCACTAGTAAGTTTGGTACCCCAGATTCAATCAGTAGCATCCAAACAAGGTGAACATGCATCGGTCAATCGGGTTAATTGATAAGCTCGACTAGGACGATTGCACGTTGAGTTGAACGACATGAAATGCATAAGCACTTCGTGTGGCCTAACCACTGCCGAACATCCCAAGTACGACTCGAATTCGTCGAACACGTCCTATGTGACGAATGAATCTCAGCCACAATCTCAAAGCCTGTTACCGATTGCCTGGACCATAACATGGCCCCATACACATTCAATCCTATCCAATAAGCATATGAAGTAATCAAAATAGGAGTAACCAAGTAGTCCAATCATAATAGCAATCATGTTATAAGATGCAACATAAACGAGAATCCATACACATGCATTTCATAAGTAAAGCGATAAAATTAAACAACTTGCATAGAGAAAATCATACACATAGTTAACATGGATAGTTAGACTAAGCAATTCATGGAGGAAATCGTACACACAAGTAAGCTAGTTGGGATTTCATATCTCAACTCTCTCATAATTCACACCTTACTAACTACAAACTCATTCAGACATTTTCACAAATAGTTAGACTACACTTTGCAACATACATCACGTATGTCGGCCATATTACATATTAGGAAAAATCCTTTTGCCAAGGAGTTGTCGCATACATAACAATCATATTCCTACGACAAAGAATCATGGCAACCACAACATCAGATTTCAAATGCATATAAACATTTCAACAAACACATGAATCACTCTACTTACAACATAGGTTATATATATATACGTAAAACGAAACAGATATCGCATTTGGCATGTGAAATGGCACCCACGTCAGTAATAAATCATTATCTGACATTGAAAGCCTTGAAAACTATAACCTATACGTATATAGTCTGCACCTTAAACTAGAAAATGCACAATGGATTTGATTTAGACAATAAGTCTTCGTCAACGACGAATAGGCAACCTAAGGCATGAATTAGGTTAGCTACATCAACACTTAGACTATTCTAAGTTTCAAAACAGGTTAGGGTTTGATTGTCTTACCCAAAAATGGAATTAGAATCACCGGAATAACGATTCAAATGCAATGGATTAAGCACATAGAGTAGCTGAGAAGAATCCCAAGATGATTCACCAACTTCCCTCTCACTTTCTCTCTCTTTTCCTTTCTTTCTTAGCTAAGGTTGGGGAATTCGTATGGAATTTGTGAGAGAGGGTTTAAGGTCCTTGTATAGGCCCAAAACTGACGAAATTAGTCTCAGGGTCATGGTATACTTAGGTTATAACCAAATCGGGATTATTCGATCCAATGGAGCGTTTCTGGAGGTCCTTTTACTAAATGTGGTCGGACTTAAGCTCACAAATATTGGATCTTAAGCAAGTTAAGTTTTCAATCCGATCGGGTTTCCAGATCGACTGTGGCGGACCAATTTCAGTTCAGCGGTCACCGAAACTCAATCAGGGCCACAAGTATATTGGCATATATGGGCCATCTTCCCTAAACCGAGGGTGAATTTGGGTTAGAATCCAACGGTCAAAATGCTAATAATCGACGGTGTAAGTGACACGACTCAGATTACTTAAATTCATATTTATTTCATGTAAACTTTCACTTTCTCACACTCTTCACTCCAGACTCAAGGAAATAGTCTCAGGACATCGTTTGGACTTGATTTTTGAGGTGATTGTCAAGTCCAACTAGGCAGTCATAATTGTCTAAGTTCATCGTTATCGGACTTTCGACGTGCGGTCCAGATCCGTTACAGAGTTTCTGAATGTTCCCGAGAACAATTGGGTTTAGAGTTGGATTCAGTAGTTGTAATGCAAGTCGACGATTCTACACTGGACTATAGAGGTGTACACGAGTCGAACCGAGTCAAGCTTGGCACAACTCGACTCAACTTAGCCACTAGCTGACCCCAGCTTGAACATGACTCAGCTTGGTCCTCGAGCCTGACTGGCCACCTTGGCTCGGGCCAATTTGAGCCAAGTTTGAGCCAAGATTGAGCATGTGAGGCATTTTTACAAACACATGGAGTGCATTTTCAATTTCTTAATGTATGTAAAACAACAACAACTGTTTACAGGTATTTCATCAAACACCTTATAAGCAACATCAAAATCAAGAAAAGGGTATTTGTTTCATATACATACCTTCCTTGCCACCAGCCAATACTTCATTGAGTCATTTCATCAAACACTTGGTGAGCAACATCAATGTCAAAGTAACCAAGTCACCGAACTGCTTCGATCTGAGTTCGATCCGAGTTGGGTTCGATCCGAGTTCGATTTGAGTTGGGTTCGATCCGAGTTCGATTTGAGCTGAGTTCGATCCGAGTCGAGTTGAGCTTGGGCAAGCTCGAACTCGGTTTAAAAAAAATTTGAGCTCAAAAAATCATCTTGACTCGGCTCAAACTCAGTTTCGAACCGAGTCGAATCGAGCTTTTTTGAGTTGAGTCGAGCGAGCTAACAGAGCTAACTCGGTTTGTTGCTCCCTGTGATCAATTGTAAGTATTTTATTTTTGTATAATTGTTTCCACATATAAAAGCTTTTCATACGAAAGGTAAGGTGCAAGCCATCTTCAGAGGAAGAACCCCACTGTCTGATAATCACCTAATTATCTTATAACAATCTTGCGAGTGGCTGAATAGGTGACCGATCTTCTCATGTCTCGGTCATATATAGTTGCACTCGACATATCTACATATTTTAACACTTGGGGTCAAATTGTTCAGTTTAAATCAAGTCATACAATTAGTTTTTATCACGCCTGCACACACCACACGTGACCAAAGTAAATCAAGAGCCAACAAACCCAATTTAAATACTTATCCTGTTTACATTCATTATAATGTTAAATGTCGAGTCAAGACAAACAAAGACTCAATCAAGTATTTGAGTCTAACCAACTCCGCTGGACACAATATCGAGTCAAGTTTTTAAGTTCTTAAACTATGGTTGATTTTTGTCAATTTTCATCAGCTTGGTTGCCTTTTCAAGTCTTGTCCAAATTTTGTTCTCAATGAAATTTGATTGAGTTGACTCAACTCGATCAGGTCCGAGTGAGGTGTTTTTATAGCTAATGAATAATATTTTAAACCATGTACAATGCTATATTACTTTATGGATTGGCCCACTTTATTATTGGATCCTTCATTTTGGTTATATCTACTGATAGATTGATGCAAGGATGAACATGATGAGGATAACTACTCCGAATCCACGGAGCTTCTCTGGACTCCTCACAGAGACTTCTTAAACTCATCTCTAAAAAAAGGGGAGCGGATTTGCTTTTACACGGGTAACACGTCAGTGGGTGTTACCCTAACCGTGTGGGGCCCACCATGATGTATTTGTTGTATATCCTCACTGTCCATCTGTTTTTCCATCTCATTTTAGGAAGACAATCTCAAATTTTAAGAAGATCCAAATCTCAGGTAGACCATACCGGTAGAAACAGTCATAAATGACCATTAAAAACTTTTTGTGGGCCATGAAAGTTTTGGATTAAGCTAATTTTGTATTTTTCCTTCATCCAGATATTCTTGACATTATCAACAGGTTGGATTGCAAATAAACATTTCGAAAACCTTACAATGGGCTCTTTGGAATTTTTAATGGCAAGGCACTCAATCACCACTGTTTTCTGTGGGGTGGTCCATGACTCCATCACCATGGTTGTCTGATTTTGGCCCACCTTCTGTTATTTGAGCATACAACATATCACAGTCAGATACCAAGGTCACAAGATACAGCATAGATGCCCCATGATCGGCGACGTCCTGTGGACCCCACACAAGAAAACTAAAACAGTTGGGGGTACAGGTGGGCCCCACAGTATGTCACTGATCATGTAATATCTCACAATTTCAGCATCAAACCATGCAATTTCTATGGGTGCAACTCATGTAGGCTGGGTGAGGTTGAAGGTCAACCCAAGCCTGACCCGACCTCAAGAGGACCCAACCCGAAAGGACCTCTGGAGGACACCAGACCCAACCTGAATTCTTCTATACTCGAACTTAAACCAAACCAACCTGACCCAAATACATGTGATTATTCCTAACCCAACCGAACCTGATCTGAATAATCTCAACCTGAACCCAACCCAATTTCAAATCAGTTGGAGTTTTCCAACCCTGACCCACCTAAGGACTCAAGCAGGCCTAGTCATTTCCACAGAGCAATAAGTCACAAAATCTCCAATGCAAAAGATAACTTGAAAATGAAACATGATATTAAGATCTAAATATTCCAACAATTCATTGTGCTATGATTTCCGATGGGATGCTTATTGCCTATTCCACAAACTCTTCTCGGGGTTATTGAAAATCAAACAGCCATTTTATTATTTACAGGGAGAACATGGAAATAATGTCTATGTCTGTTTCGAATCAAGCACTCTTCAATTCACCGCGGGTGACCAAGACAAACCTCCGGAGGGCCAGTATCAAGACCCATGTGCTCTTTGAGATCTTTTCCTTGATCATCAGAAGCAAGGCGGAGCTCAGAACTGTTTTCAGGATCTGAGCATGCAAGCCCTTGAAGAAACCCAGAATCCCCTCCCTTTTCCATATAGCATGTATTGCTCCCGAAACCGTTTTGTTGGATGGCTTAGATTGGGCTGGCTTGGTCTCATCTTTCGTGTCCGCAGCCTGGATCATGACCTTACACCTGTCCACAGATTGTATGAGACAGAATTTGATTCACGTTCTGTCGTCTTTCATTGGCATCCTTTGCTGCCCAGGTGGGCTGCACAGGACAGGATTAATAAGGACCTGGTGTTGTTTAAGTCACGGTAATGCCATCGCTGCTTGCGTTTGTACCCTCACCCATACTTGACAGTATGCCTGACGAGTGGTATGTGGGAAGATCAGGGTTATTCATCGTGTGGCCCACATTCTCTATGGGGGCACGCTTCAATAGCACCAGTACCACCGTAATGTGGGGCCCGGTTTGTTCATGGAATCCAACCATCCATCAGACGTGTCACCTCAGGAAAAAAAAAAAAAAAAAAGCCCCCAAAATCAGCCTGATCAAAAACTCAGGTGGGCCATAGCAAATGGAACATGTTGGGCAAGAACACCAACTGTTGATTAGAGTGGGGCCCTCCTGTATTGTATATATAGACTCCAGCCTGCCCAAACTCTTCATCCAGACCAGATTAAGGGTCAAATGAAAGGTCAGGCCAAAACTCAGGCTGTTTTACGGCTTAGGCATGCCGCTGAGAAATTCCAGGGTAGGCATCTCCTCACAGCTTGTTTTCTTTGCTGTGGCCCATTTAAGTTTTGGATTGGGCTGAGTATTGGACTTTAGTGGTCTTTTAAGGTGACACGTCTGATGAATGGGTTGGATCGTGTAAACACATCATGTGGGTCCCACATCTGGCTGTATCACCGTAAGGTTATGGTGGTACCGGTATCACTAGAGTGCGCCCCTTCTCTATGTGCCCTGGCTAAAAAATCAACCACCCATCATGTCAGCCTCATCCAATGTGGACCACTGGACAAATTTACCTCCATAAGCCCACCCGACAAGCAAATATGCTTATTTTTTGGACAACTCATCAGGGTCTGCATGGATCTCACCACCATTTCCCACATTGGCATGTGTGCGGCTAAGCATGTTAGACGATGGGGAAGGGTGTAGCGAGGGATTGGAACACTCAGGCATGGGATACTAACAAAAAGAGCAAACAATTCTCTTCAATAAACACAGAGGGTGTGATATCTGACTAACCTGATTGCTGGATACGTCAAAAAGGTAGCAATGCTCTTTGAAAGAGCACCAAGAACAAAAGCTGAAAAGGCTGAAAGAGCTTCAGGTGACGAATCCACACCTGCTGACCCCATTTTTTCGCTCTGTTTCTTCTTCAGTAGTCTCTGCTTCAGCTGATCAAATACTGTGTACTGCATAAAGTTTCAAGTCACAGGAATATAAAATCAGTCCAAAGATTTCAGTTTGACTAACATACAGCAGAAAACCAGCAATCAACAAATTGATTGGCTACCAATATAAAATGGAGGTTTCAACCTCTCAAAAAAAATAATGCTTAAAACAAATCAATACTCTCCAGATCTTTTCCTAGTAACGCAACCCACCAAAAGTAAAGGACCAAAATATTCCCCATCCAATTTTTGACCTCAGAAACTAATCGCAAGATGATGAAACTGACATAGACGTCCATATGAATATCGATCATCATCATCATCCAAGCCTTATCCCAATTAATAAGGGTCAGCTACATGAATCCTGTTCCAACATGCCACTCTAATAATTGTCCATGTGGCGCCTTATGAGATATCAAGGTGGAAATCCTCATTTTCTTACAAGCCACCGATAATTCTCGCTGTGGCTCCTTATGAGATATCACGGTGGAAATCCTTGTTTTCTTACAAGCCACTGAGAAGGCGATTGGACCTATAGTTGCATGAAGCGAAGTGGCAACTAATTCAGGTGCTAAAGCGGGGAAGCATTTCTAATAAAATTTAAACAAGCATAAATTGGTAGGAAGCAGGAGTGGGAGTGAGATTCCAAAGTGGAAGCGGCACCTAATTAGAAGGATATGGCAAATTGACAACTAAAAATGGACCTTTATAACCCAAAAGTTTTATCTAGCTAGATTTGACTATGGTGAAGAACCCATAGCCAACCAATCATATCCATTTTTGCGAAGGATTTTCTCCAATTTTGACTTTTATTTCACGCCATATCCCTTCCACCATAACAAATTATAAAGTTGTTAGGCGAAAAAATATTTACGATTCAGCACAATCATTTAAGGCATAATGCTTGGCAACATTCGCATTTTGTGACTATGAAGAATCAAGTAGTAGTTAAATTCTAATGGTCACAAGAATATGAAAATTTGTAAAGAGAGGACACAAGACAATCACACATTTAAACTAGTTAAATACAACTAATGTCATCTAATATTCCATCATGGTCAATCTCGGTGGTGAAGGGAATGATCAAGTACCTGAATTGAAGGATTCGTGGTTAATAGAAGAGAGATGCCAAGCCCATCAAATGCCTCACTCCATGAACCCTCTGACAAGGTTTCCCAAAGTCCTTTGGACTTCCCGAAGGCACTTGTTTGCATCCTGGATGACGCTGTGTCCAGTGGCTACATGGAGAAAAATAGCATCAACTTCGTAAACAAAGCGCCAAAAGAATTCATGAAAATTTTCTCAAATTTTGAGCTTGAAACAAAGAGGGTCGGTTCCCTAGCCCACAAGAACTATAATTCTCGCCTTTATGATTTCCTATCAGGCCATTGGATGCTGAAATCGATGGCTTAAACAATGTGGAGATTCTTGCATGTTTTCAGGTGGGTCCAATGTCTCTGCACTAATGGCAAGCAGGGAACTACAGTTATCCCGAACTCGTAGTTATTTTCCTTGACAAGATGGAAACATGATGCAAATGGCTTACATGATAATGGAAGGACCAAAGACATGCCTGAAGAGCAGAAAAGATGTTGTCTTACCTGTGTTACTACGACAGTGCATGCCCCAGCAGCTGCAGCAATAATCAAGTTTGCTTTTGTTCCTAAAGATTTGGCTCCACTTTTTCTCAAATACAGCCGTTTGAAATAGCTATAACCGTAAAAATACACAAACTGTGATATGAATGATTGCAAGTTCTTGGTCCCAAGCCCTTGGTACAATGAGAGAACCTGACGGTTAGAAATTGCTTCCCACAAAACGTCAGAAAGGTTCCTGCATAAGTGCAATAAAAAGTAAATAAAATCGTTTACAATCAATAACCATTGTCTAAATTTATCGGTACAGAGCAAGGCACAAGTACCCACAAAATCCCATGAACAATTCCAAGGCACGTCCCCATCAAAAAGAAAAACAGTCTCATAGAAAGCGAGATTAAGATAAAAAAGTTCACAATTTTATTATCAATGTTTAAGCTCCAACACCTCCCCGAGAATGCTTGCATAAGCACAATAGTTGGTTCTCAATATTGGAGCTCTACTCATTCAGAAAAGTCTGGGGCCCCATAAAATATTCAGAACTCCCCACCTCTAAAAATCATGGTTTGTGGACATAGATAAATGTTCATGGAACTTCTCCAGAGCCACAAATGGATCACATTTCCTCACAAGAACGCTAGCATAACCACAAGATTCAGAGCTTATTATTGTAGTTGTAGCAGGAAAACGTGGGTATTCAATATGGCATCCGAGACAGGACGTATTCTAAACATAAGCATCTAAACAAAATAGACAAATGCCAGGACAAATGCCAGAACTTATCACAATCACAAGGGTACAAATGGATCTAATTTCTGAACAAAAGCCATGCTAATTTGGCATGACTCCAAATCATAATCAGTTGCTATACAATTTCACTCTCCCACTTTTACACAAAATTCCATTAGCAATAGGCTAAAATAATAATAATTATTATTATTAGGGGCAGTAATGGGCCGGGTTCAGGTCGGATACAGGTTACCCTACCACCAATGGGTAATGCACTCATACACAGCCATAGCCATGTCGGGCCCAAAATGGGCACTAATAGCTGTACCCAGTAGGATGTCAGGTATCCATTAGGGTACCAGGTAGCCCTCTATGATTTGATATTTAAGAAAATGTTGGGTACCCATACATATTCACACGGATGCCACCATCACAATGAAAAGTTCTGCATGTCCCATCAATCCATCACTTCGTCATAGTATCGAAGTTGTTCTCTTCCACTTTCCGCTTCTTTTTCAAGGACACTGTGTGTGGAGCCCACCGTGGTGCATATATGCTATCTCACCCGCACATAAAGTGGGCTCGTCATGATGATGGGATGCCCCAAAAATCAGGACTATCTAATCATTAGGACCACACCATGGAAAAAACTTACAATCACCCAAAAATCTCCATAGCCATCTGGGGCCCACATAATGGTTGGTTTGGCCTGAAATTTGGCATCCCACTTTCACAGTGGGGAGACTTTATTGGATGGCATACAGTGGCCCCACACACGAGGTGTTGTATAATAAGCTTATCCTAAACGTTGTAGAGGAACCAGCCTCCTTTTTCTATAGTTTTGTGGATTAAAAATGCTAAACTGCTAATTATGATCATGAATCAGCAAACTTATTATAAATTAACTGGAGTCTCAAGCATATATATGAACTTGTAATATATAATATAATCAGGTTCAGGCTAGGTTTAGGTATGTTAGGGGCACACCTGCAACCTGGCCCAATTACTAATCGGGCTCATTATATGAAATGGGAACAGCAATAGATTGAGATTTGGAGAGCAGGTTGTCAAAATGAAGAACTTAGGAAGCTACAAAATACCACAACTTGGGGAAGATCAGTAATAGTGCCAGTAAAACATATATCAGAGTAAAACATATATCAGTGACAAACTGACAGTTTGCCTGCAATGGGGGAGAGTTAATTCTGTGGAAGATTCCTTACCTAAAGGGGAGAGCCCATCAGTCCATCTGTATTGGAAATGATGTATTATTTTGCTCTCTTAAATGAAATAGTTTCTTTCTTTCAAAAAAAATGAAAGAAAGAAGAGAAAAGAAAAGTACCGGACCAACAGTTTTTAGTGAAACTTTTAACATATCAGCTGCTACATGCCTATATGAATCATTGCAAGGCTCATTCACGTAAGTTTCAACTTTAAAAAAGAAAAGACATGATCAGGGTTCGAAATCATAAAACTTTCCAAATAGAAAATTTGTTGTAGAGGAAAATTCATAAGCCTCCCGGCATCCAACAACTAATGACGGAAAGAGTTGCAAATTATGTTAATTCTGATGAACATGAAGAATGGAAAGAGTTGAAAAACTATGTTGATTATGGCGAACACGAAGAAGGAGATCTCTTGATTGGAGCTAACGGGACGAGAGTTGTCTTGAATTTCACATAATACCGCAGCATGTAATCATTTTCGTTCAAAAACAGTGTCTTCACATCCACTTGAAACTATCCTAGGTCCAAGTATACAACACTACAGAAGATCATATGAATTGATGAAAATAAAACCGACGAAGAGCCAAACAAGTGCCTCTTCTGTGTCGAAGTTGCATTTCGAACTCTTGCTCCTGCTCCTATTTCCAAGCTTGTTTATACTTTCTAACATTTTGAAACAACCACTTCCCCATTGCTGCAACTAAATCCTTGCTAATGTAGTCAAAGGTGTTTTGGGTGCATGCCTTGGCATTTTGGGCCATCTGCACTTGCCTGGGCCTTGGGTGAGGCATAGTCCATAGGTGAGAGCCTAGCACCTAATGCCTAGGTGCGCTTGAGTGCACCCGGGTACCATCTGCATAATATCATGACGTACCCTTTTGGGTACCTCAAAAAAAGCATTTTTTGTATGTTGACAACCATTAAGGGTGGAAAGACATTTTACAAATCTCCTTTGAGCACATTTTTCTCATTTCTTTTATATCAAAGCCTTGATTTATGAAAAATATTTCTAAGATATCTCATAAACTCATGAGATCTTATTGATTTCTTTCTTCTATTGGTGTTTTAAGCACTGCATTTGACTTCTTAAAAGCACTTTAAGCTTCCATTTGTGCCATATAAGAGATATAGGACACATTGGGATTTTCAGGAAATTGGAAGATTTAGGTAAGAGGATTTGTGGATATTGGAAATTTGGATTGTGTTTGGAAATTAAGGGATTTTAGCAAAAGTATGATTTTGGGTTAGGAATTTGGGGGCATTGGGGAAATGAGAAAATGTATGGTTAAGATTTGGGGAAATTGGAACATTAATGGTTTCGAACTAGGAAAATTTGGGATGTGAGGTTTTGAGCTAAGAGGGGGTGGGAATTTTATGAAACTAGGGTTTCTAGGTATGAGAAATTGAAATTTTTTTAACCCTAGCTGGATCAGCTCATACTAGATTGCTTTTGTGACTCAAAGACTCAGTCGAGCAACTTGGAAAACTCGACCAAATTTTTAAAATGATCAGGTGATCAGCCATTCTCCAAACCTCTAAAATCGTATTGGTTCTGCTAATTTTTAAGCCTCTAGACTCTACAGCCATTCTCCAAAACCCTTTAATTTAGCATTTGCCTCCCATCTAGTCTCATGGACCAACACCACACCATCCACAAATAACATATACCAAGGACCTAATCTTAGACATCATCATCATCATCTAAGCCTTATCTCAACTAATTGGTGTCAGCTAATTCTACACAATAGTGGTTAATACAATTACAACAAGTGTGATAAGGAAAGGGCAAGATGTTGACTCCTGACGAAGACCCACTACAACAAAATTACACAAATAGGCCTTTAGTTGAGGTGTACTTAATCATTTTTTTTCCTAATCATTACTAAGAGTTGAATAAACTCGTTGGTTGTAATAGACTATTAGATAGCACTTGATTGTAATAGACTATTAGATAGCACTAGATTGTAATCAACCTATGTAATAGACTATTAGATAGCACTTGATTCTAATCAACCAATGCAATAGACTATTCAATAGTACTTGATTGTAATCAATGTATGTAATAGTCTATTACGTTGCGCCTAGGAGACTTTTCTACTCTCATTGCCGCTCCCCAACCTAGATAAAGGAGGCTTGAGTCAGGTTGAAAGCTGGCGTCTAACTTACTCCTGAACTTTCATCATGAATCCAAACTGATTACTGACAGTAGAATAATCACTACAATATTGTATATCAAAATAGTTACTAAAAAAAGCAAAAGGTTATGCATCAAAGATGCCCAATAAATGTTAAGGAAATTTGTTACCCAGCATCTTGGTCTACTTGGAAATATTCTTGGACTAGAAAATTTTAATGATAAAATTGGAACGCTCATGTCACAATACAAATATGCACATAGTATTCTCACTAGGTATAGCATAGAAAGCCAAAGGCTCAATTTTGCATCCAAGAAACGAATATGAAGCTTAACTCATTGATTGTAATCAACTTGTGTAATAGACTACTAAATAGTGCTTGATTGTATTCAACCTATGTAGTTGTATATTACAATGCGTCTGCGGACAAAGGAGGGTTGTGTCAAGTTAGTAGCCAACGTCAAACTAGTGTCGTAACTTAGAAAATGAATCCAAACAATTGGGCTAAGGCTTAGATGATGATGATGATGAAATGAATATGAAGCTTAACATCAACGGTGGCTTTTTGAAATGGAACAAATAGTGCCATGGATGCATCATACCCAAATTGTTGGCAGAAGGCTAAGATGATGACGATGACGATGATTGTTATGAGCCTTATGGCTACACAAGAGTGTCTCCATTTCATTTTGTACCAATACATATGTGAGCCCTTTTATAGGTTGATCCTGTATATGATCACATAACATACTTAGCTCTTTTATATGTTGATACACACACATGCACCCATTAGGATGCTCAATTACTTGGGATGTAATATGCTTAGCCCTTGGATAAGGGTGCATAACATGTTTAGCCCATTGCTTAGGTTGATTCACACATGCGGACTCCTTAAATGTATAATCATGTGAATATAATCATCGTCTTGTGGAATTCATGTGGATATGAATTATGACATATCCAAGTGTAATATTTCCCTCGTAAATTCCATATGAACATGCATTGTAATAAGCTTTAGGGTAAGTTTTGGGTGTTGGCATGTTAAAATGTTTGGAATCATGAATCCCAGCAACCGGAACTCACTTGTGATATCCACAGAGATAATGGCCAATTGTGGATTGAATCGAGCAACCCGACTACCCTGTTTGTGATTCATATTGTTGTAACACATATATGAGATTGTGCCTCAAACTATTGGCCACCTTGCGTTTTTGAATTAAATGGAATTGGTCGTAGGCTTACCATCTTTGTGAATTATTGTGCCCTTGTCGGCTTTGGGTGGAATCTTGTTTGTGCCTTGTTAGCTTTCCTTGTTGGCTTTTGTTGGGGGGAACCCGTTTGTTGGATTTATATATTTGTTATGGTAAGGCTTACTCGTTGGAGTAAGGTTGGTCACTAGTTGCATAGGTTCGTCAAATGGTTGTTTGTGAATTGGACTGATAAAGGTTGGATTAATCATGCATTCATGGCTCGCGAGCGTAATTGGGTGGCTAATCTAGATGTTGTGGAAGCCCGTGCAACTGTGTACTTTGGTTGGCTCCTAGACCACTCTTTGAACAACCCATTTATTGTGAGTTGGATCGACTATTTGAAAGACCTAGTCTCTTGCATTTGGTTCGGTTGGACGTGCATCCCCAATGCAAAGAACATTTGCATGCATCCATGCATTTAAATAAGACGCATTGTAAACTGTGATTGTTAGAATGCCTATCCTGTGAAACTATACCTAATTAATATGCCATTGTGTAAATCTTGGGGGGATTCCTCATTGAGTTGACCACTCACATCTCGAATTCGAAAAACAAACAATGGATGCAGGTAAATGGAGTCGAAGAGCTTAGGAGGCCCAAGTAGAGCTTGGTGGTGAGCTAGGTGTTTGGAGTGGAGTAGTGCTAGCCTGATTGGGCCACAAGAGCTCAGGTCATTGGATTTCTCTATGGCTTTTCCTTGATATTGGCATGTCTCGTGCATTGAGTTTATGTTATGGTTTGTGGTGGTCCCCATAGGAGCCTTTGGATTCATACACTTTATTTAGATATTTTCCCTGCAAACTTAATGGTTTGCTTATCCGCTAAATTAACATGTGTTACTCCAATTTATTTGCTTCTGGAATGAATGTAAATTTGACTAAGTGCACACGTGGGAAGTACACCCACGTGTGACATTCCTTGGCGACACTCCGGTTTGAGCAGCTAGAGCATCGTACTCAAGCGGCAAAAACTGGAGCGTTGTCAGTGTCGGTGCCAGTGCACATGATCGTCATAGTGTTAACACCCTAGGACACAAAACCTGAGTCTTCATGCTTAGGTGCCGGGTTTCGGAGTTTGACACTATCCCACATTATATATAGATATTGTGATGGACATATTGTTAGCTCTCATAAGAGATTGGTCATAGCACACCAACAAGGTGCCAAATGCCATGGAAATGCAACTAAGAGTCTCGTTAAGGACCCTAAAAATGTCAAGGACCCTAAAAATGTCAACTAGAGAACTTTTGGGAGCATAACCCGATCATCATGTAGTTATCAATCAAAAACATTCATCAAGAAGTATTTCCTAAATTGGTTACACCATGAGATTATACCTAAAAATACTTTAAGGTCTGTTTGGATTGTGTGATAACATTGGAAAACTAAAGAAAGCATAATGAATTCCTTTGATGTGATCTCTTCTCTATTTGCGAAACAAAAGAGGAGGAAAACGATTTCCTTTCCTCAAAAAGTAAAACAAATTCTTCAAAAGTTAATTGGTGGGAAAAGAACTTTTCCTCTGATATGATATTCCAAATGGCAAAATTGGTAGGAAAAGAGGTTTTCCTTTCAATATTGCAACCAAAACACTAGAAAATGGAAGGAAAAACATTTTATAGCACAGTTTCTATAGCAAAACAAAAACGTATGAAAGGTTTCCTTTCCTTGCATTGATCTCAGCTTTTCCATACCTTATGTCAGCATGTTTGTTTTCCTTTCATTTATTCAGTTTTCCTCCCATCGAAACATGCCCGTAATTTTAGTTCACCTATAACAACATCCCATCGACGCCTCAAGGATGCTTAACATTCATTTTGATTGTATGACACTAACAATAACCACCTTTTTGCTTGCAATGGATGTTATTCGAGAATTAGCCACAGTGAATAGATCAGTATGGTCTTATATACACTTTCAAGAAGAGTCTCTAGTTTATCTTGCATCAACAAATGACAAAGAGACCGATAGTGAATCTAGACACAAGAAGCACAGAAGGAAAAAAAAACCACATCAACTAGACTTGCACGACTCCGAATTAAGATAATTCAGACCGACAGTCCCAATTTTGCATGTGATTGTGTTTATCCAGATTGAAAACAAGCAAAGATAAAAGGGAGGAACAAAGATCAAGTATCCACTAGCATTCTAAAATCTAAACAAAAACACATTCGACGATTTCACAACCAATGACTACACCGAGCAGGTTGCAACTACCAATGACGATGTCAACTATGATGTAAGGAAGAGGAATTATAGGAACCTTTACCCAAGGATATAGACTATATACTCAGGTTTTCAGTCATGTGGTCCCATGGCTCATTTATCCAGACCATTGGGCTGTTAGGACCCGCCATGGATGGACAATGAACTGAAAATTTTCTCTACAGGACAATCAGGAAATTTCAGTTTGTGTCTTGCAAACACATGCTAAGAAGGAAAAGCAATGGTCCACGTTCTTTCCGAAGAAAAAAGGCCAAAATTATTGGAGGCTAGGATCTTCCTATCTGGGAGGAATCCCAGATATGGTCCATACAAGGTGGGACACAACTAGCCAATGGTCTGGATAACTGTACCATGGGCCCCGCTAGTACGTATTGAAACCACAAGCATACAATGGAATATCCTCAGTGGAGGATCTTATAACTCCTAAGGGTGTGTTTGGTTCAACTAAATTTCATAAAATATCATGAAAATACACCAAATTAGACCAACTAATCATAAAATTCCATGATATTTGGTGCAACCAAACACACCCTAAAAAAAGAAAAAGGAGAAGAAATTTAAAATGCCATCAAGAAAAACACCGGATATAACCATTGTAAGCAATCTTCTTCTTTTTTTTGTCTCGAAAGAACTAATCATGAATTCATAACACAGAACACATTCCAATAACAATTTATAATGAGAAAGTCAGAAAACAAGAGAATGATCCAAAAAAAAATTTAAAAATAAAAACATCTGTTAAAATAATTAAAAAATCTTCAAAAAAAAAAAAAAGAAAAGAAAGAAAGAAAGAAAACAACACACACAAAAAACAACTACAGCCACAACAACAGAAAAATAAAACCTTATTAGAGAAAATACATACCCAAAAAAAAAAAAGCATATAAACAAAACCAATTGAAGTGATACAAAAAGAACCAAAATAAAAATACCCAAAAAATAAATAAAATTGCATAACAAACAAGAATAAAAGAAACCCATCAAGGAAATGACCAGAAATTAAAAGAAATATATATAAAAAGATCAGGAAGAGAAAGGTGGTGTCCATCCACAAACCTGTACTTCTGGTGGCCTTGAGATTGAACTTCGGCCTGGTACTTTGTCTTACAAGTGTCAAGCGGGTACAGAATGGTAGTGCTTATCAGGGCTCCGACGGCCCCTGATGTTGCCTCCGACAAAGATTCCAGATCGACGGCCATGATTCCAATATAATCAAACTAACAAAAATATATGGAAAACGAAAAAAAAAAAAATCAGATCTATGGAGAAAGAAAAAAGTCTCTCTCCCCCCTCTCGCTCGCTCTCTTCTCCCTCTCTCTCTCAGTTGAATTGGTTATTTAAATGGGCAGGTGACGGAAGAAAGTGCCGAAAATGACGCGTGGAGGAACCAAAATGTTTAAGGTCTACTCCCCGTGTGCGTTTGCCACCAGTACTTAAGGGCTTGTTTGGGGAAACGGATTGGCTACTCCCCCGCGTAGCCCCGTTGCCGGTGTTCGGTGCTCTGTGGGCCCTACCATGATTTATATATTTAATCCATTCTGTTCATCCATTTTTAAAGATCATTTTGTGTTTTTATCAAAAAATAAGAGGGATATAAACCTCAGGTGGACCACACCACTGGAAAACAATATTGATTGGATGTCCGCCATTTAAATGCTCCTAAATGGCCACTTTACTGTTTATTTTGACATCCAATATATTAATTACGTCATACAGACCCGGATTAAGGGAAAAAACAAATATCATCTTGATCCAAAACTTTTATGGCTCCTAAAAAGTTTTTAATGGTCCACGTTCATTCAACACTGTTTTCTCTAATGTGATCAACTTGAGATTGGGATATAAGTAATTTTTGGTCTAGTACCATAAAATGATTTAAAAAAATAGATGGACGGCATGAATTAAACACATACTTCATGGTGTGGCCCACAGAGCACCGACGATCAGCCAATGGCCGGTGGCTGGGGAGTAGCCAATCCGTTTCCCTTGAGTAGCGAGACTGGTTAGTAAAGTGACGTCACCAAGTTATGTGGGGCCACCATGGTGTATGTGTTGTATCCACACCGTCGATCCACTTTGAGAGATCATTTTAGAGTAAGATCAAAAGAATGAGTTACCACCCGGGTGCTTACCCTTCCCCGGGCGGTAGACTCAGGAGTTTCAACACCGGGTCAAGGGTTTGACTACCCACCAGTGGTGAAATCACATGACGTGTGTGTGCGCGTGTAAAACTAAAAAAAAATTTAAAAAATGAGTTAAATCCAAAACTCTAGTGGACTCCAGCATAGAAAAGCATAGAAAACAGCGGGACGGTAACGCCCACCATTGAAAACTTTTAAAGGCCACAAAAGCTTTAAATCAAGCTCATATTTGTGTTTTCCCTTCTTGGATTTCAAATAAACACCATGGTGGGTCTTAGGATTGTTTCAACGGTGGGAATCACTCTCCCCACTGTTTCCTATGGTGGGTCCACTACAGCCTTTTATCTGCCTCTCTCTTTGGCTCATGTCCTAAAATGATATCTCAAAATGGATGGACGGTGTGGATACAACACATACATCATAGTGAGGCCCACAGAACTTGCTGACATCACTTCATTAGCAAGTCTCCTACTCAGTAGCTAATCCACGCCCCTATTTGGGAGCGTGAATTTGGAACCCTGGAATCGGAACCCCGGGATTAGAATCCTCCTCAATTTGCAATCCTCTTGGTGTGTTTGGCACCGGGAGTGTGAATCGACTTTAATCCAAAGTACCCATCCGTGGTATATTTACAAAGGTTTGAATTTAATTACTAAATCAATTTTAACATCTCTAACTAGTAAGATACCTAATTTTTGACACAATGGTTGTGATAAGCCCGTTCAAATATATGTTTTGCTCGGAAAAGATGAAATTCTTAGTCTCGGATGGGCCACAAGCACAAGATCATGTCTGAGTGACTAACCTACGATTTTTAATTGTTGATTTACGTGGACAATGTTTGGACGGTGCTGGACAAGGTTTGGATGGTGCTAATTTACATGGACAATGTTTGGACAGTGTTGATCATCATTAGTGGGCCATGTGCCGAATAAAATGATACTGTATAGTGACACACATGTTACACCTACAACTATTGAAATGATTTTAGGTGTAATCCAAGCTTTCACAATTGATTACAAACCCCCTCAAAGAGGGGATTGGAAACCCTCTGGATTTGAAACCCCTAGTTACCTTATGCTACCAAACAACAGGAGATTTGAAACCCCCTCAAATCCCCTCCAATCCACGGTGCCAAATGACCCCTAAAAGAAAAAAACAATAAATGGATAATTGTAAAAACCTTCCATCTAGTTTGGATTATTGCAAGTGCCTCCTCTATAATTAGGGCTATCAATGGACCGGGCTCGGGCCGGGCTAAATTGAAATATTAAATAAGCCTAAATAGTTCAAATCTAGGCAGAAGGCATCCCTACGCGTGTTGATTGACAGCCCCATCTCTAGGTTGGTAAACGATTCAAGCTGAATCAAATTAGGTGGCTTCAAAACCGATTAGATTATAAATGGATTAGCATCTTAAGATCTTGACCTACCCTGTCAAACCTGAATAGTGGATTCAGACCCACCCGGTTAGATTTGTTAATGGGGAACCAGATCGAATCTGCTAGCCACCTATCTAGGTCATGTCAATGGATTGGCATTTGCCCATGCGAAGCTTAGTACAAATATAAAATTTTAAGAAAATATATCAAATATTAACTTTTTCAAGTCAAACTAGTAATCTAAAAAGTAAACTAATACAAAAAGAAAACAAAGTCATCAAACTCTATCAAATACCAACTACAAGAAAATTATCATACACATTTTTCCTTACCAAGTTGAAATGACTAACTATAACAATTCTAACTTCTACTCGTACTTGTACATATGGTAGGAGAAAAAAACACATAACTTATTTAGATATGGTAAATAAAAAAAGTTTGCATAAAATAATAATAATTAAAACAAAATAAATTTAAAATCCACTTACTCTTTTTTGGATGTCGAAACCAATCTTGTCCACATATTAAAGCTTCCACAACTTCTGGAAGTAAGCAACTACGAGTCTTAGCAAGCACTATATCACCCATACTAAATGTTGATTCTGATGCAAAAGTAGATAGTGGAATTATCAAAATATCACTGGCCATTCTTAAAAGTGTTGGAAACTTTAGACAATTAATTCGCTACCAACTTAATATGTTAAACTCTTAGTTGCGATGAAATATTGACTCTTGCAAATAATGATATAGTTCATATTTTTGGAAGAAAGCTTGACTATCAGGACGTGCATGAGAATATCACTTATCAAATCCTCTAAATTTATCTTTAGTATTTTCAGAAACATCACTATATGATGAAAAATTGTTATTACAATTGTTTTTACTAATGGTTAAAAAAGTGGTCATTGATTTATAATAGTCAGCAACTTTATAATTTGAAAAAAGGTCAACCATTGTATGTTGAATTATGTTGATGTAGAAATGAAAACTACCACTATAGATTTGATAGTAGGAGTACTCCACCAACTCCATTTTAAACTAATGATCAAGAACTAATGCCACTGTAAAAACCAAACTATATTCATGCTAATGCTTATCAAACTTTGATTTCATTCTATTTGTCGTTGATTAAAAATAATCACAATCACTTTTCTCTCATTCAACTAATTTGAGAAGAATTTATAAACATTGGAAAAGTACATATTAACAGTTGGATATTTAAAACTAGAAAAGTTATTGGTAGTTTCATAGAAAACTTTCAAACACTTATTAATAACTTTTCCCATCTCTCATTCTTCATTGGATGAATTTACCTCAAAGTCACAAACACATTGCTCCAATTGAGAAAATGCTTCTCTAAAGTTCAAAGAAACCTCAAGCATGAGATATGTGGACTTCCACCTTGTTGGAACATCCATATATACACTCTTTTTCCCTGATAATTTTATTTGAGCCACTGCAAATTGAAACTTTGCCCCTTTGATGGTGATGAATTAATGTACTCTACACTTTCTCATATTTACTGGAGCACACATGTTAGCTCTCGTAAGCCATCTCGCATAATCTAATTAACAATATGAGCAGAACAAAGTACATGAAACAACTCCCCAAATAATGAGAGCAATTCTCTATCAGAAAGTCGAGTCTTCATACTTTTAACCATGTCATCGTTAGTGGAAGCATTATATTTCGTGATGGTGAATAATTTTTTATCAATATTCTACTCTATGACTCTATTTATGTGTAACGTCCTGTCCAACCAGAATAGTGTCTTGAGGCGTCCACGTAGGATTTACCGTAGGACCGTTCGCTTAAACCACTGGTGTGTGGGGTATCACCAATTAATTAACCCTGGTTAGCTCATTGGGGTGGACCTGTCTGGCTATGGTTGGGCCAAGTGTGGGCCGTCAACCTAGATAGCCTATTAGCACTTGGCAACAGCCCGTGCGGGTCGTGCAGTGACCAAGGAATGTCAGAAAAATCTAAAAATTTAGAAAACAATAGATCTAACTACGCTTGTAGCCCATCGCGGACCACGAACTCAGTAGACACCCAGAAATTAATTATCCATGCAATTCCAGTGGCACTTGCCAAACGCGACTCACCCAAGGCCAGAATTGAAATCTGGCACTTGTAAATAAAACTGAGATACCAGGTTTTCCAACCATCGAATCTCTTCTACATTTACGGTGAAGGTCTAACGTATTTTTCTACGCCCGTCCGCAAAATCTGGGACCCGATCGTGAAATAGTGACCGTTGATCGCAAATCGGACCCGTACGGTCAAATCCCGCATCCATTTGCGTCTAAATTTTGCATGGCCCTTCATCGGGCCATGGAGCACCTATCCTATAAGTTTCATGGCTAGAGGGCTACTAAAACCGCCCCAACAACTAGAATGAACCTCATATAGCCATTTAAAGATCAGAGCTGTGCGAGAAAACCCCGTGTCCGATTGTCTTCAAATTTTGCATGGCCCCCCATCGGGCCATGAGACGCCTACATACCAAATTTGGTAGCCAAGGGGGTGATAGCGTCGCCCCAAAGCTAAAGGAGGCCCCCACATGACCATCATGAGAATTTGTTGAGACTTAAGGCCAATTGGCCCAAGTCTAGGAAATAAAGCTTTGGCTCCTTCTCTCATAACTCCCACCATTACTACAAACACCAAGGAGAGTAAAGAGAGAAGAAAGAGAGTGAAGGTGAGAGAGAAGGTGGACCATAGATCGAAGTGGAACCCAAGGGAGTTCCATCTTCCAAACCCTTACCTCTCCCTCAAGGAAATTTCTCATCTACAACTGGAAAAACCCCTCCCCACCGATTAGGTAGGTAAATCTCTCATCTTCTTGAAAATGCCTTATGTTGAAGGAGGATTTGCATGAGATTTTAACATACAAATACATTGTCTTAGGATTCCGACCGATCGACACCGAGTTCGGCACTTCTTAGTCGTTTCCCAAGACCCTAACGATCCATAGGTGCAGACTATTGTTCTTAGGTGGGCTAACACTAATTTTAATATGAATCTAATGATTTTGCTTGTTGGATGATGTAGTTGGATAATCTAGAAAAACCTAGACAAGCCATTACACTTTAGATCATCTCCTAAATTAATATGGAATGATGATGGAATGTTTAATGTTTCTCAACATGATTGGGTATGCAATTGATGATTGTTTGTATAAGCTTTGTTCAATTCTTGTATGATGTTTCCCCATAACATATTGGATGCATTAACCTTTGTGTATATTTTGGTATCAGGAGATATATGAAACGCTTGCCTTCCTCACTTACCCACATAATACATGCACCTTTATTTCATAATGTTGTTAGCATTTGCTTTGTAGGAAATCTGGATTTTGGTTTGGGAAATATGAATGCATAATACTAATTATGTTAGTTGATAACTCTGATTGTTGAAATGTTATCGAATACCATCAACCCTAGGTTGGTCAGGAAACTGAGGTGAGAGAAGGTGGTCCCGTTGGTAGGACTACCCTGAGGCTAAATCCGTGGAATTGGATGGGTGCGTATGGGCGACAGTAGTTGGACTACATGGGTCGCCTGTACTCGATGTCATCTGTCACGTGCTAGCTTGAACTTGTGCGGTCTAGTCTACTCACTGACCAACCATGATGTTAACCCTATCTGCTCACATATGTAAGGAACCTGGAATACTCCTCAACCGTTGTAACCTATTAATAACCAAAATGAAACCGATCCACCGACTCTTGAGCCGGACATGGTGAAATGGGACACTATGTCCGAGCTATCGACCTACGCTGGGGTGACGAGCCTCCCTGTAGTGACCGCGAGCGATCTCTTTTTCTCAACACTCCCCATGTGCTTGAAGTCGGGGATGGGGAACCCGACGGGATAAAGGATCGCAGGGTCCTGGCATGGCACGTTGAAGGGCCTTGGCCTCGCAAGTAGTTGAGGGTATTGATCCGTGGGGTGTACCAGTTTCTCCAATTTGCTGGATGAACGAAACTAACTAAATATTCGGTTAACATTATTCATGCATTGCATTAGCTAGGTTTTGGTGTCTCACAGTTAAGGTCGCAATGAGGGAGTGCTGGTCATGTGCGATCGTTCGATGGAGTCGCTCGAGGGAGTGTTATGGCGAGGCCATGCATTATATCATTTATCATGCATATGCATTAACAAGATTGCTAAAGATTTATGAATGTTTGCCTTTCATTAAGTTTATAATATAATTAATGCTTAATGTAACTTAAGATTAATAACACCCATTGAGTTGATCACTCACTCCCACTCTGGGACGGTATTTTAAAATATCAACCAGACTCTCCCATAGATGCAGGTGACGCAGAGTACGAGGAGCTTGGCGGCGCGAGTCTTGATGAGGAGGACGAGCTATCCTACTTCCAACTGATGGACGGTCCTCCATCGGCCTAGTAGACGGGTTTTGGATTGTTGAGTAGTGGACTCAGCGCACTATTCTTTTGGACATGTCATTCTTTTGTAATTTTGTTGGGCAACGCCTTATGTGACCCATTTATATTATCTTGGACCTGTATATATATACCATCTTTCATTTCTATAGACTGGTTGTGGTTGTGTTTCATGTTTCAAGTAATTCCATACTGCGCATTTAAACCGGATCAAACGCAAATTAGTAAAATCAGTTATAAGTGATACCCAGGAACTTGGGAGTCGAGTGTATGCATGACCCTCAATTTCCAGAGCGTTACACTATGATAATTCTACATAAAGTCTCTGTATGATGAGGAGTCTCTACTACTATAAAAGCAAGAATCTATTGAGTGTGAAATATTGTATATTTATCCCTTGTTATGTATTGGTTTTACATGCATAGATGCATTTAATTGATTTAATTACATATGGTTTGCTATGTAAAGTGATTTGGAGAGCTAAGATGAAAAGAATGATTAAAGAGAAGATTTAATGCTCAAAGAATGATCAAAAGAAGATTTGGAGATTTGAAGGTAGTTAATGAAGAATTCAAATGTCAAAGATCCAAGAAAATCAAATGCAAAATAGAGAGAAAAGACTAGCAAAATCACAAGTCCGATAACAAAATTAACAGACCGTTCGATCCCACTTAAGGTTGGTTCGGTCCGACCGAAAGTGCACAAAACAGTCCAGCAACAAATTGTGATTTTCAAATTTAATTTGGCTCTACATTCAATCCAACCAAATTCAATTTCAGTGCCATTAAAGGAAGGTTTGGTGCAAGACAGAGACTTTAAATAGAAATTGGTGAAATTCGATTACAACCAAGAGATAATTCAATGCGACCGAAGGATACGGTTGGCTACATTCGAAGCTTAACAAAAGTACGTAAATTGAAGTCGATTCCAAGTCGGTGCAATTTTTTCTATTTAAATTAATCTTTTTAACTTTTTTATATACGAATTAGGGTAGAAGTAATAGAGCAAAGAGTTATGGATATTCTTCAGAGTCCTCCTTCTCCAATCAATGGGTTATATTCAATTTTTATGTTATTCTTTTTGAGTTTCAATTCAATCATGTCTTTAGTTGGCTAATCTCTTAGTTAGGGTTAAGATGTGAAGCTTGTAGTTATTTTTAATGCTTTAATTTACTTTGATTCATGTTATAGGATAATTGATGAATAATTTATTGATTTTGGTTTGAATGAATATTTATTTATAGTTTATTTTAATCCATTATCAACTTTGGGCACATTTGATGCTTAAGAAAACTAAGAGTAATTTCTTATATATTTTACAAATGATTTATATATAAAATCCATTGATCTATCGTCGACTATGGGCACGATAGATGCTTGAAATTCCCTACGATCAATACTTTGATGCTTAATGTGTGAACTAATTTAATTGAAGTTCAAATATGTTTTGTTATATGAATGATGATTTAACCGCTCCATTATTCGACTGGATAAGATATGACTTCGATTCCAGTTGAGTAGTCCAATTAAATCAAGTAAATTAAATATTAAAATATAACTATAAGTGGATCCTTGGCGCTTCAGTGTTTTATCCTTATTTGATTTCTGTTTTAGCTACATCATTACTCAAAGCACATTCCAATAGTGAATTTATTTATAGTTATAGTTTTAAAGTGTTTCATAAATCACACAATCATTAGTCTTTGTGGGTATGATTTCGGTCTCACCGAGTTATTACTATATTGCAGCCCTGCACTTGGGGTTTGTCATGATCAGAATCCTCTTTTGTAATTCTCACGCATCATCAATGAAATGCAAAGTTATAGAACTGTACCCAATATTTTGTTGGTCTGAAGTCCACAATTTAGTAGTAAGGCCAATTTGGGAAGAAAGCTTATTAGTGTAATGGATCGAGTCTTATTAATTGTTGAAGTGAGAGATGACCACTGTAGTTGGTCATTCCTGACTTATGTGACTAACCTAAGTGGAACATGGGTAATTGACAGTAGTCAGAACTATATGGATGCTTTGCATCCAATCCCGGTTAGTCCAGAGTTTTTCCTTGGTCAGTCAGATCAGTCCAATACCTGGCTCGATCACCTTTATGTTTAGTAATTGTATGCATACTAAAGAATCAAGGATACCTTATCACCAATGAATTACAATTCAACAAAACTACATAGTCGGACATGGTGGTATGAGACACTATGTTCGAGCTGTAAGCCTACACTGGGGTGGCGTACCTTCCACATCAATAAAACATTAAGCAACAAGTCCACCATGTTGGTGAAACATTAGGTGACGAGCCTCCCCATAGTGACTATCGAGCACTAATGGATGTCACAATCCTACCATATTATTAATAATTTAGGTGGCGTGCTTTCTCCACATTTGGGGCTTAGGTGACACCCTCCGCCCTAATTGTGAATGTCCTTAGGCGATGAGCCCCATTATCAATCTGATTAAGTTACATGGATTATTGGGTCATGATCCCAAACTTGAATTAAGGGACATCGGTGAAGAGCCACCTAGTGCTGCAACAAGCCATGTGATCCAGGTAGAGACCTGCGATACAATAGCAGTACCCTACCTTCGTCAACTTGCGGTTTGAACTGAAAATAATAATTATTTGGATAATCATGCATATTATCATAGTAAACATTGTCGAGTTGTGCTTCAGACTAACTATCACACATATCTTTATAGTAAACATTATTAGATTGTATTGTGGGCTAACCTTGCCCATATCATCATATCATCCATGCATTTAAATAATTAATTTAAAAATTGTTTATTTTGTAACTCTATCATTGCCCATGCTTGATTGCGTTGATAACATGTATAACTTGGAAAATAGAATCACCAAGTTAGCTACTCGCTCATATTTGAGACTATATTTTAAAACACCATCTAGACAATATTATTGATACATGTACTACCGAGATCTTAGATGAACAAGATTATGCCGGCACACACTATCGATGTGATGTTTTTCGGGGTGTTGGGCGAAACTGATAAATTTCACATTTTATTCATTTTGAACATGTTTATTGCGGCTTGTATAGCCCTCATTTTGGGTGGAAACCACTTTTGATATTATCTATTTTGAATATTAGTTATATATGTTTTGATTTATTTACCTTTGCTTAACCTTTGATGTCTTACTCTGATAATTAATTATGGGTGAATCTTAATTGAATTGTGCAGGTACATGGAAACTCGCCCATGTTTATTTTTGATAGGTTCACACTCGGAAACTCCGGATTGAAATCTTTACACTCGAGTGTTGATTTTTGAAACATGACATGATGCATCTGACCATCAAGATGAATTTCACATTAACATCACCACCTGAGCATCCAAACCCTTTACTTCAACGACCAACCAACTCAATTAAAAAATGTAACGGAAGGTGAGCAAGTGATACGTACAAAACTAATGGAAAAGCTTATTAAAACCGTTTTCTTAAATACATCCAAATGTTTTTCGTAAAATTCTCTTAGAAATTAAGTTGAATCTCTTGTGCTGTTTATTATCACCGTCATCTTTGAAAAATTGACCATCTTGACCAGTCTCCAACATTACCACGTGTAGTCATGTGGGACTACCATAGTGCATGTATGTCATTCTAACCACTGAACATAGTCACTCCATCATGAAAATGGAAACCCCCGAAATTTCAATCTTACGTCAACTATTAGATGGTATGCCACATTTGGAGGTATTTTGGTGGGTGTTTTTTAATTCAATATTTATACAGTAGGGATGAGATGGATACCATTTATTCAAAATTTCTAAAACAAGGGTATCTTCATCATTTCGAAGGGATTCTTGGAACCTCTCCAATACAGGGTAGTAGTCAGCAATAATCCAAATTATAGAGGAGGTGTTAACAAATAGAGGGGTCCTACCTATTTGGAAATCCGAACGGTTCATATGGTTGGCCTCTTTTGGACGTATATGTGCTGAAAAGCCTTAGAGTAGGTTCCTTAACACTGTAGGTGGGCCTGTTTTAATTACTGGCATGGCAGATCATAAAATGAATCCAATGAATTGGACGATCAGGATTATCCCATTTGTGTAATTCCTTTTTTTTTTTTTTTCTCTCATCATCCATAAAGGACCCACCATATGGACGGTCAGCGTAGCTTGCAAGTATGCCACGTGGACAGTGGATGACTTACTTCTTGTAGTAAACTGTGGTAAAAGCACACATTGGCAACAACACGTGGTATTAATGAGAACGGGAAAACGTGACTGACCGTCCAACTGATGGTAGAAGTAACGGCGACCGTCACTATGCAGGAGGCGGTTTGGCTAGTGACGCTGCCACCAGCCAGTGGCTAGTGGTCGGTGCTACGTGGATCCCAGCTTGACATATGTGTTTTATCCACGCCGTCCATCCATTTTTAAAGATAATTTTAAGGCTTGATTTAAAAACTGAGGTAGATCTAAATCTCAGTGGACCACACCATGGGAAAACAGTAGTGGTTGAATGTCTACCATTAAAAATCTCCTAGGGCCCACTGTAATGGTTATTTGATATCTAACCTTTTGAGTAGGAAAAAAATATATATCAACTTGATCTAAAACTTTTGTAACCACCGAGAAATTTTTAATGGTGAGCGTTCAATGAACATTGTGCAGTCCACTTGAAATCTGTATCAATCTCATTTTTGGTCTCATACCATAAAATGGTTTATGGAAGAATATTTGGACGGCATGGATGAAACACATACATCATGGTGGGGCCCATAAAGCACCGACCAGTAGCCAATCCGTTCCCCACTATTCAGCCTACCAATTGGGAATGACATTGTAAACGGTTTGGATAGGATATAAATATCAAGGTGGAGCCCAAAAATGTTTCAATGTTAGTAATTTATTTTTCCATTTTTCCTTCTCGTCTGACCCACTTAAGTGCTTAATTCACCTTATATTTGGTAAAATATACTAAAATGAGCTGTTAAAGCAGATGGACGGAATGGATTTCTCACATATATTGCAGTGGGCCCCACCTAGCATCCAAGCGATTGCAATTTAGTCACTGAAGTGGGCACACGTTTGATACTTGAACCGTTCAATTTTGGGCAGACATTTGTGGGCCATATACTTGGAGCTCGGTTGGCTGAGATTATATCATTGGAAGGGACTCGGATTGCTTAGCATAGCAAACAGCACGGACCTCAGTACTGGTCGGTGCTGGAAAAGCTCCGTGGGCCACCTTAATTTGTGTTTAATCAACACCTCCATCCAATTTCCAGTTCATTTTAAGGCCATATCCAAGTCTCAGGTGGACCACACCTCGTGAAACAATTGCAATTGAACGCCTGTTATTAAAATTTTCGTGAGGCTCGCACTAATCAGCTGGTTTGATAGCAAATAAACATTATCCTGGTACTAAGAAATTTTTAATGATGGGTGTTTAATAACTATTATTTTCTGTGGTGTGGTCCATCTCAGATTTAGATCTATCTCATTTTTAGGCTAATATGCCTTAGAATAATCTATCAAAATGTCACAAAGTTTTTCCAACACCGACAAGTACCGACTTGAGTGCTGTGTGTTGCGTGCTGCACTACGCAATCGAGTCCGACGAGGAGGGTTTTCCAAGACTCGGGTTCGATAGTGACCGTCCGTACCCACGTTGTACTGATCGGTGCCGTAAAATCTGTGGGCCTACCATGATATATATGTTTTATCTGATGTGGTCCCACCGTGATGTATGTGTTTTATCCACACCGTCCATTCATTTTTCCGGCTCATTTGAAGGTGTGATCCCAAATGAGACAGATCCAATTCTCAAGTGGACCACGCTGTAGGAAACAATAGTGATTGAACGGCAACCGTAAAAACTATCTGGGGCCATTGAAGTTTTTGGAACAAGCTGATATTTGTCACATGCAGTTACCGGGTCGGCACGTGCTTTGGAGAAGGTGCGCGTTGAGATAGAAAACGGCGGGGACCACTCGAACTGGTACTCAACCGAACTACGGTTCCGACGCGCGCAATACACGTGAAAGGACAGAGATTCATCCCAGAGTCAGTTTGGTAGCGACTACATGAAATGGTGGTCTTATTCACGATACCCCACGGTCCCCACCTGAAACTTTTACTACAGCCTACCGGTGGTCGGTAGGTGCGATTCACGTGGAGAGAGAGGGAGAATGTAGACTCGCGACCGTGCAACACGATGCGAGATCGAGGCCGTTCATCAGATCCGAGCATGAGAAGGAACGCTAGATGTGGACCATCGTTCTGGTCATTTTAAACGGGGCTCACTTGGGGAGCATGAAAGCCTGATTTTTGGGAAGCGGATTGGCTGGTGTACCACAACACACCAGATATATAGCTGGTGTAGATACGTGTTGTGCGAAGACGAGCGCCGACGCTCCTCGAGCTCCGAGTTATATGAACGGTTCAAAGGAGATCAAAGTTACATTGGCCCCACAATGATGTATTTATTATATCCACACGGTTCATTCATTTTTCTAGATCATTTTAGAGAATTATCCAAATATCCAAAGCTCAAATGTACCACACCAAAAATAGCAGCGTGATAATGATTTTCACCGTTAAAAAATTTGTAGGGTCCACTATAACATTATTTTCCATCCAATCTAGTCATAAGGTCAAAGATACATGGATGAAGAGGAAAAAAAAATTTAATATTGATCCAAAACTTCTGTGACCTCAAAAAGATTTCAATGGTAGACATGCAATCCCCCACTGCTTCTTGCAGTGTGGTCCACTTGATCTTTATATCTACCTTATTTTTTGGATCAGCCCTTAAGACGAGCTTGCAAAATGAATAAACGGTTTTGATATAACATATACGTCATTATGTGACCCACGGAACTTACATCAACTATACGGCTAGAATGTGGTACACCAGTCACCAGCCAATCCGCTTTTTGGACCGGTCTACGTGGAAGCAAGCCGATTGGCTGGTGCACCACACACCAGCTATATAGCTGGTGCAGATACCTGTCGTGCGAGCTCAGAACGGCTCAAAGAAGATCAAAGTTTTGTGAGCCCCACGATAGTGTATTTATCCATGCCGATTATCCATTTTACGATGGTGTATTTATAATATTCATACCATTTATCCATTGTTCGATATCATTTTAGAGCATTAGACAAAAAATAATTACATTGCTAGCTCAAATGGATCACACCAAAAATAGCAAGATGATAATGATTCTCACCGTTGAAAAATTCATAGTGCCCACACATTTATTTTTCATCAAATCTATTTATAACGTCACAAAAACCTTGATAAAGAGGAAAAACAAATTTAATATTAACCAAAAACTTCTGTAATCCCAAAAGGGTTTCAAAGGTAAACGTTCAATCCCCCGATGCTTTTTGCAGCGTGATCCGCTTTATCTTTATATCTATCTTATTTTTCAGCTTAAGCCTTACTACGATCTCACAGAATGTATGGATGGTTTAGATATAATACATACTTAATTATGGGACTTATAGAACTTGCTGACGTCGATACAGCAGCTATATAGCTAGTGTGTGTGGTACACCAGCCAATCCGCTTCTGGCCTATGTTCACGGTGGGAGGCCTGATGAACGAACGGGATCCCTCACGTGTGCCCTGCTTGCATGTGTGTCAGAACGAGCCTTCTCAATCCTCCTTGCCTGAATATATCCTGAGGAGATATTCGAAGTATCAAACGCAATTTAATCGGATTTGGGTACCAAGTTCAGACCCGATTGATAATGGGTGGGTTGGGGATTCTACATGACCGTTTTTTATTTATACAAAATGATCCAATGCTTTCAGAGCATTGTAAATAACAGTGCCCTTAGTTGCATTGGGACACTTAGCCTATCTACTAATCTAGACTGTTCATTAAGTCCAACCCACATTTCATATGTTACCATGCAAATTTCACACTTGTATAACAAATTTTAACTATTTGATCAACATCCTTTAATATGGACGGTTAAGATTGTTTACATAAGATAGGGTTAATCAACAATTTAATCCACGTGTTTTCTAAGGACCAACATGGATTTCTCATGATTTTAATGGATCACCTCAGTTAGGCAATCACGACTGGAACATGATTCTTATATATTGTTATGGGGAAATCTAAACAAGGATAATCAGGGTCGGCCTGAGCTACCCAAAACAGTTAACAAGGCCTCAGAAGGAGGATACCGCGTCAAGTATGAGTCGACCCCTGAGTTACGACTGTATGTTAACTGAGACAAGCTCTCCACTAATGAGTCACGACTCCAAACTAAACCCCTGATTGGCCGATCCAAACCCTCGTCCTCATCCGAAGAAGGATGGCTGAGCCGAGCTCGGATCCTCATCCTCAGCTTCATTCAGTGAACTCCGACCTCGGTGATCTACTGACGAACTCCGATTACTAGTACTCGGCCTCGGGTCTACACAACCTGAGGCCGAGCCCGAGTGAAGATACTCCGTGTGCCGAGCCTGGATAACCTAAATACGGATGCAACCGAAGATCTTGCCCGAGGATAAGCACCCTTGAGACACGATACGCCGCACGACCTAAAGATTGCGGATAATATCTCCATGATTACAATATCTGTGTGATTGAGTAAATCGTGCGGAGATTAACAGACGCGATCCTCTCTGCCCCCAAGTATAAATATCAGGGGACCCTATTACTACAGGTATGCAATATCTCGCACCCTCTCTTTACTTTTGACTTAGACCTAAATTCCCTAGCCTGACTTAGGCATCGGAGGGTCCCCCGGCTGAGCCAAGGTCTCCTTTACTCACCCCTTTGTGTAGGACCAAGGTTCGTTGGAGGTTTGTGGCATTGAGTGGAGGGTGGTTCAAATTTTGACCTCAAAATTTTTAGGTGTCGTATGTGGGAAGTGAGAGAAAAAGCTAAGAAGTTCATTAAACATGGCAAGAGGAAAGAAAAAGGTGACAGTGGTGGAGCCCGAACCTAGTGGACAACATCAGTCTTCTTCGTTGCTGCATACTGAATAGGCTCCAATAGGGCCATCTCAGCGGACTCGGAGCCGAGGAAGAAAGTATAAGGCACTACAAAATGAAGTCCAGATGCTGAAGGACGAAATCAGCCAAATTAAAGCGTAGAAAAACCAGCAGCCACTTCTTAATATGGTGGAAGCCACTCTGGCTCCCGAGGAACGACTGCAGCAAGTCAGTTCCCGGGCTAGAGGGTCTCAGGCATAGTCCGCACGAGCTCCCGACCCTGCGCGCAATGCAATGTCGTAGGAACGATCCGCTCGAATCCCAGAACCTACTCGGGATGCAGAGCCGTCATACGTGTTCGTCACTTCGGGTCTAGCCCCCACTGACCTCCGCCATCAGTTGGAGAGGAGAAGACAGGGTAGAGCACCTGTGGTGACGAAGGGCCCATAGGAGACAATAGCAGAGAATCAGAATCCTTGGGAAGCCCAACTTAAGGAACTCCGTGACTAGTTTAAAACGTTTCAGAAGAATTAGCAGTCTGCGTTCGTCCTAACTGTAGTCCAGGCGATGATAGAAGAGACCGAGCCTCCCTTCACCTCAGAAATCATGGATGAGGTGATGCCGCCGAGATTCAGGATACCTCTCGTCATCTAATTCTCTGGGTCTGGAGACCTATTGGAGCATGTAGAGTCATACTGTTCATGGATGCAGATCCAGTAGGCCACAAATGCAATGATGTGTAGATCTTTCTTGATAACGCTCTCCGGATCTGCTCAGAGTTGGTATCGACAGCTTAAACCAAAATCGATCGGCTCCTTCGCAGAGCTCAGCAGATCATTTCTTACCCAGTTCATCTCTGGTAAGAAGAATCAGAAGCCAACTGCCCATCTGTTTACCCTCAAGCAGGGGAATAAGGAAACACTAAAAGACCTCATTACCCGCTTTAACGAGGAGGCGTTGTTAGCGGAAGACTACGATGACAAAATGGTACTCTTGGCCATGTTCAGAGGGCTCAGAGAGGGAAAGTTCACTTTCTCGATCAAGAAGAATCCACCGACCACCTTGGCCGAGCTCATCAACAGGGCTTAGAAATATACCAATGCCGATGAATTCTCCAACTCCCGTAGGAACGTATAAGTAGCTGAGTAATCGTTTAAGGAGAAGAGGTCGAGGAACGAAGAGCCTCAGTCATCCAGCAAGAAGCGATCGAGCCTCTCGCGATCGCCGACCGAGTAGGAGGCCTGAGAGTAAATTCTGTTCCTACACTCCACTCAACATATCTCCAAAGCAAATCTTATTGAACATCAGGGGTTAGAAACTCCTGAACTGGCTAGTTTGCATGAAGGCTGACGCAGAGAACCGAGACAAGTACAAGTATTGTCGGTTCCATCGCGACCACGGTCATAACATGAGCGACTACGTGGACCTCAAAGATGAGATTGAGGCCCTCATCCGTAAGGGTCATTTGTGTCGATACACCAAAGAGGAGAGATCGGCCTGGAGAGAAGAATAACCAAGCAAGCCGATAGAAGAACCGGCCGAGATCTGCACTATCTGCGGCTGCTCGTCCGGTGGAGGCGACTCGAATAGGGCTCGTAAAGCCCACTCTCGGAGTTCAGACCCCGGGCACTATGTTCACCTGGCCGAGAGGCCGAGGAAAGAACTCCGAGTCAGCCCCTGTAGTCTGACTTTCACAGAGGATGACGCGCGTGGAATCCAGCATCCGTACGACGATGCCCTCATGGTAACTATGACCATAGCAAGCCACAAAGTTTACTGCATTTTGGTTGACACAGGGAGCTCGACCGACGTCATCTATTCCGAAGCATTCGAGAAAATGGGGATCGAAAGGTCACGCCTTAGACCCGTGAAATCTGCACGGCTTTGCCGGAGATATGGTGATCTCCAAGGGAGCTACCACTCTCCCCGTGACAGCAGGAGAAGGACAACATCAAGTCACACTTCTTGTGGACTTTCTTGTTGTCAATGTGCCGTCGGTGCATAATGTCATTCTGAGCTGACCTTCCCTTAATGCAATGAGGGCAGTTGTGTCCACATACCATCTGATGATGAAGTTCATCGCTGAAGGTGGGGTGGGATACCTCAAGGGGACCCGCGTGAAGCTCGGAGATGCTATGCATAGCTGTGAGAAAAGGGTTGGTAAACCAGACCCTCACCATTAATGTTCTCGACCCCAGAACTCCCACAGAAGATCCCCTCGAGGAGGACCTAGAGACCATCCGTCCCGCTTGAGGAAGCCAACCCGAGCAAAATTGTTCATCTCAGACTTCACTGAATTCTGAGCAGAGGTCTCAGATATTGACTTTCCTACAACAGCACAGGGACGTCTTCACATGGTCGCATGAGGATATGCCGGGCATCTCTTCTGACATCATGGTTCATAGGTTGAACGTGTATCCAGATCATAAACCAGTGACATAGAAGAGAAGAGCGTTCGACGCCGAGAGGTACACGACCATAGTCGATGAAGTCTCCAAGCTCCTCAGCATTGGCTTCATCGAAGAAGTACATTATCCAGACTGGATCGCCAACGTGGTCCTGGTGAAGAAATCAAACGGGAAGTGGCGGGTCTATGTAGACTACTCAGACTTAAACAAGGCCTGTCCTAAGGATAGCTTCCCCTTGTCTCGGATCGACTAGCTGGTGGATAACACGGTTGGACACGAGTAACTCTCCTTCCTATATGCCTATTCCGAGCACAATCAGATCCTTATGCACCCCCTAGACAGGCAAAAGACTATATTTGTCACCGACAAAGGACTCTACTGTTACTGGGTCATACCTTTTGGCGGTAAGAATGCTGGGGCAACATACCAGAGATTGGTGAACCAGATGTTCACCAAGCAGATCCGTCAGATAATGGAAGTTTACGTCGATGACATGCTTGTCAAGAGCGTCAGAACATCCGACCACCTCGTGGACCTCGGGGCGACATTCTCGATCCTTTGGGAGTATCGCATGAAGCTGAATCCGACCAAGTATGTCTTCAGAGTCGATTCGAGCAAGTTCCTTGGGTTTCAAGTCAGCCAAAGAGGTATCGAGGTGAATCCTAAGAAGATTAAACTGTTGCTCGATATGAGCTCACCTCGGACAACGAAGGAGATCCAGTGTCTGACTAGCCGAGTAGCAGTGCTCGGTTGGTTTATTTCCAGAGCAATAGACAAGTGTCTCCCCTTTTTCCAGCAACTGAAAGGTCACAAGAAAGCCGAGTGGACCCTCGAATGCGAGCAGGCGTTCCAATAGCTGAAGCAATACCCGGGTTCGCCTCCCTTGTTGTCGAAGCCGGAAGAGGACGAGCCCCTATTCTTGTACCTAGTGGTCTCTGCCTCAACCGTTAGTTTTGCACTCATTAGGGAGGTAGGAGGCAAGCAGTATCCTGTCTACTACGTAAACAAGGCAATGGTACCCGCCGAGACCAGGTATCCAAGCATGGAGAAAAGAGCA
Organism: Magnolia sinica; assembly: GCF_029962835.1. Classification (NCBI taxonomy): domain Eukaryota; kingdom Viridiplantae; phylum Streptophyta; class Magnoliopsida; order Magnoliales; family Magnoliaceae; genus Magnolia; species Magnolia sinica. The sequence continues at coordinate 67,951,484 of NC_080586.1, read as the reverse complement.
CTCAGTTTGGTCTTCTGAGCACGGAGGCTGCGCCCGTACTTCCAAGCACACACCATCGTTGTCTTGACTGACTCCCCCCCTCAGGCAAGTCCTTCAAAAGCCCACGTCTCAGGCCGGTTGACAAAATGGGTGATAAAACTCGGGGAGTTTGAAATCCAATATCGTTCGAGGACCGTAATCAAAGGCCAGGCTGTGGCTGACTTTATAGTCAAGTTTACCATTTCGAGTGCAGACACCGAAGCAGAAGCAGCTCTCGCCACCGCACCTGTTCCACCGTCTATTAAGGATATGGAGTCAGAACAGAGGTGGGTCCTTTATGTCAACAGGTTGTCCAATGCCAAACGTGCCGGGGCAAGAATTGTCCCGGTCACGCCCCATTTATGACTATACAGCATGCCATCAGGCTCGGTTTCAGAGCTTCTAATAACGAAGTAGAGTACGAGGCCCTGTTAGCAGGACTCAGACTGACAACCAGTCTGGGGGTTCAGTCCCTTGAAGTGCTGTGTGATTCTCAACTTGTGGTGAACCATATCTTCACCGAGTATAAAGCTAAGGAAACTAGGGTGGTGGCCTATCTGGCCGAGGCCATGAAATTGATAGAAAGGTTCTAGAGCTGCATCATCAACCAAATTCCGAGGGCAGAGAAGTCTTAGGCCGATGCCCTCGCAAGGTTAGCCTCGGCTATGGAAGGAAAGATTCGTCGGATTATCCCCGTGGAATTCATAGAGAGCCTGAGCTCGACCAAACGAATCACGAAGTGGTCAACCTGGTGGAAACTATCCCAAGTTGGATGGACCCGATCTACAACTACCTTGTATCTGTGAGGTCCCCCAATATAAATTGGAGGCCCGACGCCTGAAGATCAGAGCTGCCGGATATATTGCCTTGGATGGGGTTGTATACAAGAAGGGTCACTCACAACACTACCTCAATGCCTCCAACCCGAAGAAGCGGACTATGTGACACGTAAGATCCATGAAGGTATCTGTGGAAATCACTCTGGTGGTCGAGACTGCCAAGGTTACTTTTGGCTGACCATCGAGAAGACTCGAAAGATTACGTCCAAAGGTACGACAAGTGTTAGAGGTTCGCCGCTAAACCGAGGCAACCTGTAGAAGAAATGACCCCTATGAGCGAGTCGTGGCCGTTTGCTTAGTAGGGAATCGATATCATTGGACCTCTGCCCATAGGGAAAGGACAAGTGAAGTTCACTATTGTTGCGGTCGACTACTTTACTAAATGGGCCGAAGCCGAACCTGTAACCAAGATCACCAAACAAAAAGTAATCGACTTCGTCTGGAAGAACATCATTTGCTGGTTCGGAATCCCACGCACCATCGTTTCTGATAACGGCAAACAATTTAATAATGATAAGTTCCGAGGCACATGCAGGGGGCTCGACATCTCGAATGCCTATTCCTCACCTCGGCATCCGCAGTCTAACAGAAAGGTGGAAGCTGTGAACAAGGTCGTCAAACACCATCTTAAGACGAAGTTGGAGAAAGTGAAAGGCAGCTAGGCTGAGGATCTCCCGTTTGTCCTCTGGGCCTACAGGACTACGACTCAGTTGTCTATTGGAGAAACTCCATTCTCCTTATCCTACGGCTCAGAGGTAATTGTCCCAGTTGAGATCGGCCTCCCAACAGCCCAGGTCAGAAATTACCAGGAGGATCAGAATATTGAGTAGGTCGCAACGAATCTCGATTTGGTGAAAGAAACCAGGGAGGTCGCCAGACTCCGAGTCACCGCTCGGCATCAGAAAGTGGCATGATTCTATAACTCTAGAGTCAAGTTGTAACGTCTCAAAAAAATTTGTACAAAGACCCGAGTACCACCTCAGGCATAAATCACTAAGGATTGAATTCTTTAAAAATTAGGCGAAAAAATTAATTAAGTACTAAACTGAATTAATCGGCAGATTAGCTTGAGCCGCTTCTATATGATCTGTAAGATCTAAAATCAGTAGAATCACTAACTCTACATTACCTAAAAACCTAGGATCAATCTCAAAACCCAGTTGCTCTCGGGAGAATCTTGAAACTCCGTTTCAGACCTCGACCGTGCGTCGAAAGTCCGATTACCGTGAAACTATATAGTTATGACCACCTTACTGGGCTTGAGAATCATCTCAGAAATCAGGTCCCAACAGTATCTAAAAACACACAACTTGAGCTCGGAACGAAGTGTGTGAGAAACGTGAATATTTTTAGAAACTGAACTCAAACTTAAGTGAATTGAGCTATTTGCTTGCAGGTCAAATTTAAGGTTTCAGACCGTCAGATTCTGACCCAACTATACCCTCGGATTAGGAAAAATTTTCAACACATGTCAGTGTACTTGTGGCCCTGATCGAGTAACGATGACCGTTGAACTGAAACAGGTCCACCGCGGTCGATCCGTAAATTCGATCGGACTAAAAACTTAACCTGATATAGATCCATTATTAGAAAACTTTCTCTGGACCGTATGCAGAAAATGGGCCTCCAGATGAGCTCCGTTGACCCGAAACAGCCACTCTTTGGCTATAACCTAAGTATACCATGACCCTAGAGCCATTAACATCAGTTCTGATCCTATATAAGGGCCTTAACCCACCCCTCTTTCATTCGATACGAAATTTCAAATCCTATGAGAGAGAAGTGAGAAAAGAGAAGGAGAAAGTGAGAGAGAGTTGTGGTTTGTCGTCGGGATTCGATCCCCCTACTCCACGTGCTGAATCATCCTACCTGCATCGTTATACCGGCGATTTCAATTCTGTTCTTGGGTAAAAAATTCTAACCCTAATCTGTTTTAGGTATTCAAATAGAGTAAATGGCAAAATAGCTAACCTATTTCATGTTATAGGTTGTCGTTGTGCCGTAGACGAAGACTTAGTGTTCAAACTGAGTTTAATCCGAGTTTACCAGTGAAAGGTGTGGACTATAAACGTTTAGGTTATGGTTTTCAAGGCTTTCAATGTCAGTTAATGATTTATGACTACTTGATTACTATCACATGTGCTTAGATGCGATAGTTTCCGTGTATTACACACACATATATATATATAAATTATGTTGAATATAATGCATTCTATGTGTTTGTTGAAATGTTTAAATGAATACGGAATTATGATTTGTACTTGCTATATTTACTTATTGATAATACATGACTGTTGTACGTGTGGCAACTCCTATGCAGAAGGATTTGCTATAATATGTGTTTTAACTAATATATTACATGTATGTGATATGTGTAGTCTAAGTGTTTGATAAAATGCCTAAATGAGAAAATGCTTGTTGAAATGTACTTAATGAGGGCGTTGAGATAGGATTCTCAATTCCCTTATCTATAGATACAGTTTTCTTTATGTAACCTATCTTACTATTATATGATTTATGAATGAAATGCCTATGTATGAAAACACGTGTACTATTTGTTTGTTGAATTGATCAAATGAGATTTATATTTAGATTGGCTGTCACATACTGTCTTTGACTATCACATGTGAATGCTATTGTTTGGAGTATGATTGGGGCTACGATGTAGTCCAAGCAATCGGTAACGGTTTACGATCGGTGGCCGAATTGTTTTAGCCATGACGGATACGTTCGATGAATTCGAGTTATACGGTAATTATCGACAGTAGTTAGGCCATGTGGAGTGCTTACGCACTCCGTGTCGATTAATTCATCGTACGCTCATACCAGTCGAGCTTGTCAAGTAACTCGATTGACCTAATGTATGTTCACTATGTATAGACACTACTGCTTGAATCTAAGGTACTAACTTACCAGTGAAAAACCCTTTTAACCTTGGTACCCTGATCCGCTAAGAGTCATGAACAGGGTATGGTGGTATGGGACATCGTGGTCGAGTTGTCGGCATACACTGGAGTGATGAGCCTCTCCGTAGTGATCAGTGAGTAACCTAAACTCGTGAGCCAAATACAGTGGTATGAGACATTGTATTCGAGCTGTCGGCCTACGATTAGGTGACAAGCCTCTCGTAGTGACCTTGAGTATACATTAGGACTACGCTAAGGTGATGAGCCTTTCCGTAGTGACCTCGAGTATAAACTAGGCGTACACTGAGGTGACAAGTCTCTCCATAGCAACCTGGAACTTGCTTATTGTATGTGACGAACTAGGATTAACGACCCTAGATGGATCATCGTTTGGGTATATGATATAAAGGGAGGTACCTTAGCTTTCCAAATCTGCTGCATGAATAAAACTAATTAAATATTGACTAACATGATCATGCAACGCATTGCATGTACTTTAGTGAGGAAGCACACATTTAGGGAGTTTGTCATGCACGACCGTGAGATGATGTGACTGAGGGAGTGCAGGCGAGAGCATGCATCATCATAGCATATCACTCTTACATTAACAAGAGTACTTAGGACGTTATTGTTTTACTGCTTTATCATTACTGCTTGACTGAATTGATAACATGTTAACATTTGCCTTATAGCTCCATTGAGTTGATTACTCACTCCCACTCTAGGACGGTGTTTTAAAACACCAACCAGACTCTGGGTTAGTTGCAAATGGTGGCGATGCTTACGAAGCGGAGCCTAACTTTTATGATGACGAGGAGGAGTTCTCCTACATGCAACTCTCTGGCGGGTCTATGTAGACCTGGAGTTGCGTTGATGGGATTACAGGGTTGCAAACTAGTTGGACACTATATTGTATCGTTTTGTGAATTTTGGAACTATACTTGTAATTATTTAATCTGGTGACATGCTCATGCTCTGGGGACTTATAATCACTTATATGTTTTATATACTTATCACAGTCTTCTACTTGCGTAATCTAAATGTCTCTGGAGTATGATATGCTGAGTTGGTGTAATTCCATTCGTGTTTAATGCACTAATACGGACAACATTCAATCATCATTATCTATGTTGTATATGTGATGCATTAGAACTCGGGAGTTGGGCATTTGCTCGACCCCCGATTTTCAGGGTGTTACACAAGACGAGGCGATTCCGGTCGGGGGACCTTGTCCTCCGCCGTGTCTTTCAGAATACGATCGAGCTAGGGGCTGAGACCATCGGGCCCAACTGGGAAGGGCCTTACCATGTGGTCAGATCAACCCAGCCAGGCTCCTACCAATTGTAGGACCTCGAAGGGCGCTAGCTCCCCCACCCCTGGAATGTCGAGCACTTAAAGATCTACTATCTATGAGAATCTACTAGCCACTAAAGGCTCTCAATAAATGTACCGCTCAGAGCGACAAGCCTGTTAAGTCCTTTAATAAAAGTTTCTCATTTTCTACATTGTTTACTTATGCAATTTATCTCAGGTTATCTACAAATGGAAAAAGTTACCTCTCATAAGCAGAGGCTAACTTAACTGACCGTTTCCTTAAAGAAGGGGTTAAAATGTTAAACCCATGAAAATCAAGAAGGGATCCCCTCATATGTAGGGAAAAAGCCTGCAAACGACCCAATTCCCTGAGAAAGGGGTCCGCTCATCATATAATGATAAATATACGAAAACGACTAAGGGGTGCGCACAATTCGTAGAGGGGTTGACCTCTCAAGAGGTCAGTCCTTGAACACTAACATAAAAAATCATCACAGCAATCAACACATGTGAATATGCCCTCTCCCAAGGATCATCATCTATTCAAAAAGTTATCATTAAAAAATTATCCAAAACATATAAAAAAAACATAATACAAGTCTCACTCCCTCCGAGTAGAGGGACTAGCTACCGAGCTGGAGGGCTGAGCACCAGGGGCGACTTCTGCAATAGGAGGGGCACTTTCAGACTCATCTGCCATGACCAGTTCAGCATCCTCAACCTCGTCCACAGCGAGAGCATCGAGGTTGATGGTCGGATGAAGCTTTTAAACCTCAACGAGGTAAGTATCGAAGCTGGTGTTGTAGCCAAAGAAATACAGTTTATCCATCTCCTTGGCCCTCTCAACTGACCCCTTGTATTCGGCCATGGCCGCGGCAACCTACGAGGTTGCTCGAGCCTCGAGCTCTCCCCATAGTTTTGCCCGGTTTGCAAATGTCGTGGCCTTGAGGACGATCCGCTGCTGGGCCAACTGGTCTGCAATCAGTCGATGCTCCGTCTCGAGTCTCTCCTTCACCACCTCAAGCCCCGACTCGGCCTCCATGACCCTGAACTCCAGGTCGTTGTTAGCCCCATGTAGACGCTTGACTTCGGGGTTGGCCACGTCCAAGCGACCTTGGAGTTAGTTGACCTCGCCTTGGAGCGCTAACTCCCTCGCTCGACCCTCCGCAGCAGCCCTTCTTATCTCCTCTTGCTTCGCAGTCAAAGCCTCCAACAGTTTCTTGAGCTCGGCCCTTTGTGCTTCGAGTTCAGCCCTCCTCGCATCTTGTTCTGCCTTCTCCACCACAACCTCAGCTATCTCCGCCTCAAGCCGTTCCATTTCTTTCAACCTCTCCTTCACCTCCACCATCATTGGTAGTGATTGGTAACAGATGGTTGCGTAATCATTCATGAAGTTGACGTGGCGTGGGGAGAGCGTGTTGGCTATCTTCGACTCTAGTACATGCTTGGCTGCCCATGGGTTCAACAAAGCCATGTGATAACCAGGAGGCAGAGTCTTTAGAGTGTGCTCGGAAGTTCCTCCGACCCCACTAGCCGTGGAAGCTTGGGCAAAAGCCTCAGGCATGGTGGTATATTTGACAAGGGCATCGGTTCGGCCGACTATGAGCTCAACCTCACCGGTAAGGTGGTGGACTACTGATCGTGCAGGGGCGACAGTACTAGGAGTCTCCCCGACTACCTCTCTCCCTACCCTGGGCGAAACCTCAGGGGCTTGCTCCTCTGCAGACAGCATCGAGATGGTGATAGGCTCGACTCCGACAGGCGCCTCGAGGGCTCATGCTTCAGGAGCAGGGATCAGGGCAGTGGTGGGAACGACGTTGGTTGGAGCTGTAGTAGGTACGACTTCAGCTGGGGCCATGACGGGCACGACTTCTGCTGAGAAGGTCATGGCTGCAGCCAGAAAAGGTTTAGCTCCGGGAGCAGAGGTCATGACTGCAGCCGGAGCACCTTCATCTTCTTCGGCGTCACCTTCATCCTTGGCATGGATGAAAGGAAAACGTCCATTGGAGGGCGCGGTATGATCAACCTCCTCTTCTTCGAGCCACCTTCCTCCATTCCTGCTAAAAAAGGGAGGGAAATCATCCCAAGTAAAATCTACTAAATGTCAGCAAACAAATCTCTGAAGATTCTTACCCTACTTACCTAAAGAAAAGAGAGTAGACTAGATTATATAGAAGTCAGACAACACCAAGTTCTCCCCATTGATGAGTTCGAACCAGATGCACTGGTCCTCCGGGGGCAATCTAGCTCGAGCGACTTGCTGCTTTTGAAGAGTAGAGGGTCTGGGGCCCCCTTCAGCTGAGCTGTAAACAGAAGTAGAACTTAAGAGTTGAAATATAGAAGGATGGATCAAGCGTACAGTATGACTGAAAGAAGCATCCGACCTAGGTTGGCAAACTTGGTAGGGACTTGGACCCGAAGTCCGCCCAATTCAGAGGCAGGGGTCTCCCATTCTCCCTAGGCCTAGAACCACTTCCCTTTCTAGTCCTTTTTAGAAGTGGAAAGTTGGGTTACCAGACCCGGTACGCATGTAAGCCTAGCCGAGAAGTACCATTAGGCCTTATCCGACCTATCGAATTTGGCCATGTACAAAAACAGGAACTCATCTAGCGTCAACCTCTGACTCCCCGCCCGATGCCAGAGAATAAAGGTGGAGGCAAGGATCCTCCAGGAGTTCGGAACCAGCTGCCACGGTGCTATTCCCAGCTGTGCGGTTAGCTCGAGCAAGAATGGATGGATGGAAAATTGGAGCCCGCATTGAATGACACAGATGAAGATAGTGATCTTCCCCTTAGCTGGAGAACCCGCTTAGTTTGTGGGGCAGGGGCTCGGATGTGCACTGAATTGGGAATTTGATAGTCTTCACGAAGTTGGGCCATCTGCGACTCGACCAGGATCGAGCCCTTATGGACTAACGGTTTTGACCTGCCTCCCGAGGGGCCTGCCTTCGACCTCTCCAGGGGATCTCTAAGACCCCTCTTTGGTCTCTTGCCTCGCTTTTGGCCCTCTAACTCGCGGTTCTCTGGACTGGGACCGAAGTGCCAAGGGGTATGACCAGGGCCTTCGGACTCTTCGGGTCCCTAGGTGGTGGTCTCCGGTTCAAAGTCTGAACCAGTTCCTCGGACCTCTTCTACTTTATAAGAGTTGCTCGAGATGATGTAAGGAAAAAGGCTTTAAGTGATGGAAGACTCACAGTGTTGCAGGAGATTTCCTTTGGCAAAAATTTTCCTAACTTCGACGGCTTCCTCCGAGCAGAATCTCTTCTCCGATAGTTGGAAACCCTTTATCTGGCGATGAAAATCTTTTTTCCAGCAGAGGGCGATTCGAAAGAAAAAAGAAAAGAAAATGGGAAGCGAGAGCGCGAAAAGTGTGAGAGTGAGAATGGGAGGGGTTTATATAACCTCCTCATTACTTAGTACCATCATTGCAAACAGTCGTTCCCAAAACCAAGGTGGCTCAACACTGGCACCAAGGAACACATGGAGGAAAGCTATACATCCGAACCCGTGTTCCTGTGCCCGAGTCATCTCAGCATTAAAATCTATTCATGGCGCAGGCGACCTCTCGCCTCCCTACGGGGCACGTGACATCATTTCCGTCATTCAGCCGATTTCAAATCGTCACCGTCGCCACGTGTCCTTCACCCAGATGCTACAGTCTGAAGATTTGTGACTGTCGAATAGTACGTGGGATCCGAAGCACAATTATCGCATTGATTGTGTCCCAGTTATCCCAATCGCCATCATGAGCAGAGGCGTGGAGACGTCGTTTCGTTTCTCTGGGCATTTACTCTAAGTCCGGACTCGGACTAACAGAGTAGGGGACTTTTGTTATGGGGAAATCTAAATAAGGATAATCAGGGTCGGCCTGAGCTACCTGAATCTGTTAACAAGGCCTCGGAAGGAGGATACCGCGTCAAGTATGAGCCGAGCCCTAAGTAAGGACTGTAGGTTAACTAGGACAAGCTCTCCACTAATGAATCACGATTCTTAACTATAACCCTGATTAGCTGATCCGAACCCTCGTCCTCATTTGAAGAAGGATGGTTGAGCCGAGCTTTGATCCTTGTTCTCAGCTTCATTTAGCGAACTCCGACCTCGGTGATTTACTGACGAACTCCGACTACTAGCACTCGGCCTCGGGTCCACATGGCTTGAGGCCGAGCCCGGGTGAAGATACTCCGTGTGCCAAGCCTGGAGAACCTCAATACGGATGTGACCGAAGATCTCGCTCAAGGATATGCGCCCTTAAGACACGATATGCAGCACGACCCAAAGATTGCGGATAATATTTCCACGATTACAATATCTATGTGATTGAGTAAATCGTGACAAGATTAATGGACGCGATCCTCTCTGCCCACAAGTATAAATACCAGGGGACCCCATTGCTACAGGTACACAATATCTTACACCCTCTCTCTACTTTCGACTTAGACCCAGATTCCCTAGCCTGACTTAGGCATAGGAGGGTCCCCCGGCTGAACCAAGGTCTCCTTTGCTCACCCCTTTGTGCAGGACCAGGGTTTGTTGGAGGTTTGCGGCATTGAGTGGAGGGTGGTCCAGATTTCGACCTTAACATATATATATATATACACATATATACATATATATATATATATATATCCGAATGCGTTTCTGGACACTATCTGGGCTTGATTCCCGTGTTAGTTGTCAAGCCCAGCAGGACGGACATCTCCCTATAATTTCGCGGTCATCGGACCCTTGACGTGCGGTCTAGGTCCGTTACCGAGTTTCAATGTACTCCCAAGAGCGACAGGCCCTTAGGATTTCTCCTATCTTCAGGTGGCATTGGGCCAACAGTACTCTTGATTCTAGGCCTTTCCATTTGTGAAAATGGTGGCCTAAGCTTAATCCACCGATTATTTAGCACTTAACTAAATCTTGTCTAAATTATACGACAGGATGTGATCCTTGGGTTGTTCTGCCTGAGGTTGTACTCGGGTCTTTATACGGATTTTTTCGGGACGTTACGCATGCTAACTGGCTTAGCATCTTTCATGTAAAACCTCTTTAGCAATTTCTACACATAACCCTTCTGAGAAAGCCACATCTTCCTAGATTGTCCATCTTTCTATATCTCCATGCATAGGATCTTCTTCGCAACACCCAGATCCTTCATGTCAAACTCCTTACTTAACAAAAACTTAAACAAGCAATGATCAATATATCATCTACATAAAGCATTAGTAGAATGTAAGACCCGTCCTTAAGTACCCTATAATATGCGCACCAATCTTACTCACACATGTTATACCTAATCTCCACCATGTAGGAATCAAGCCACTTATACCACTGCCTCAGAGACTTCTTTAGCCCTTACAATGACATCTTCTGCTTTCACATGTGGCCTTTCTTATTGAGCTCCTCGAATCCTTCGGGTTGCCAAGCACCTATGAAGAAATGTCGTCTTCACATCGAGTTGCTTCAATTCTAAATTGAATTCTGCTACCACCCTGATTAAAGTATGTTTCATGACCGGAAAGAAAACTCTATCGTAATGTACTCCTTTTCTCTGTGAGAACCCCTTTACTATGAGCCGTGCCTAGTTCTTTTCGCTCTCTTTATCTGTTAAGCCTTTATTTTTTCTATACACTCATTTACAACCTATAATCCTTTGACATTTTGAAGGTTCCAACAACTCCCATGTCTGATTCCTATGCAAAGATTTCATCTCCTCCACCATGGTCGACATCCGCTTGTTGTTATCGTTTCCAAATTTCACCTCTTAAAAGGTTGAGGGATCTCCACTCCTTGTGAACAATGCAAAAGAGACCATATCTTCGAACCAATACCGAATCGGAGCTCTAATGACTCTTTTCTCTCTGTTCTTGGCTATACTTTCCTAAGTATCCTGCTGGCTATTTCGCTCAGTTTCTTGCACCTATTAAATATCACCTTCAATAAGTGGCTCAACCGGCTCTACCTACACCGACATTTTCTCAGTCTCATTATGTTTCCCAGTCTTCACTGCAGCTTTCTTGTTGGTCTTCAACATTAATGCCACATCGGAGATAATATCTCTACTATGACCACCTTCTGTGAAACTGGATCCTAAAGCTTATAACCCTACATTTCTCATACCTAACAAAGATGCACTTCGTAGACTTTGGATCCAATTTCGACTTTTGTCTACTCTACATATGGACGTATGCTAGACACCCAAAGATCCTCATCCTTAAGTAATCGACCTTCTTGCCGTCCAGACTTCCTTTACAACCTTGAAGTCTAGCGTTGTAGATAATGACCGATTTTACAATGTAGCATGCAATGTTCAACTCTTCTACTCATAAGATTTTATGTAACCCCGCATGCAGCCGGATACTTCTCGCTATCTTTAATAGAGTTATATTCATCTTCTCTGCTACCCCGTTTTATTATGGGGTCCCTGGATTTGAGAAGTGCCTTGTTCCTTGTAGAATTTCATAAAGTATGACTTTTTGTACTCTATACCGTTATTTGACCCGAGATACTTAACCTCTCTCAGTTTGCTTCTCTACTTCCACATTCAATTCCTTAAACTTAGCAATCACCTCAGACTTATGTTTTAAGAAATAGACCCAAACCTTCCTCGAGTAATCATTTATAAAACTCACAAAGTATTATGTGCCTCCCATAGACGGTATTGTCACTGGCCCCAACACATTTAAATGAATATAGTCGAGCAGTCCACTGCTAGTGTGTGTAGCAGTCTTGAACCTTACCCTGCACTACTTCCCATTAATGCATTCCTCACAGAAATTCATCTTGCACGCCTTAACTCCCTTCAATAGTTTCCATTTGTGGAGTTCCATTATGCCTCTCCGTGGACACTAAAGGGCAGATTTCTCGATGGTAAGGGAGATCTACTCTCCTTTTCCCATTGGTTTCCTCACTCGAGGGCTTTTGTGATGGGGTAAAAGAATATTATTTTTGACCAGAGTTGCCACTAACCAGTTGTTACGATTCTACAATTGGTTATCTCCTATAGAAACAATTAAGATTGAGAAATGAAGATCTTTAACCCTAAGATTACTCGTGGGTTTATGTTTCAAAGATTCCAAGGGATCGTGTTTACAAAGAGAGGTGTTACGCACCCACTCTGCTCATACGAATGTACAATCTTTACTTCACAAGATCTGACTAATTTCTGAAAAATAAGGTGAGTTATCGCATATAGGAAATGTAATACGATGCAATAGTAGTGGTGATTGATCAATCTAAATTTCTGATATACAGGTTCCAACTATATCAACAAGCCGCAGGGCATACATTTGAAACCATCAAGTGTAGGGTATATGTTGTTGGGGTTTGTGCTGCGGAATCACATAAATATGGATCTAGGATAGCAATCCAAGAGCACCAAGCAAATACAAGAAGACACAAAGATTTAACGTGGAAAACCCTTTTGGGAAAAAAACCACGGCACAAAGAGACAGAAATCCACTATGAAAATAGAAATTACAAAGAGAGAGGACTTACCCGATTCGAACAAAATTGAATCTCACCTTTGCTACACCTTTTGATAACCCTAGAACCCTCTTAGAAATCCTTGGAATACCTTTAGGAAGCCTTAGAATGGTTGAGAATGGCCCCAGGGACTCCTATTTATAGATGGGGAAACCCCACTTATGCACCTCCTTAGAAACCGCCTCAAATTTACGCAGTCCACGCATAAACCGCGCACCGTCTGCGTAACCCTCAACTAGTCGAACCTGGGCTTCAACTGGTCAAGCATGTCCCTCGACTGGTTGAGCGTCCAAGAAATCTCAAATACACCGTTGCTGGACTTCGAGTCGAACAGGCTTCGACCAGTCGAAGGGACCTTTGACTGATCGGGCCAGTCCCTCGACTGGTCGAGCATCCCGGACATGAAGATTTAAGACATCTTCTAACAACATATGTATGAGATGCTTATAATGTTATATGGATACTTATGTTAAATGACAGAAAACTAGCTAAAGTTTCTGGTGGACCTACTGCGACTATATCGGTAGGTCTTAGAGCATACGCTCGCCAGTCAGATACGATGGAAAATAGTGGAATGCATGGTATATGTTAAAATGACAGCGTAAGATCCGATTATATCGACAAGCCACAAAGCATATGCCCGCTAGTTCGATGCATAAAAACAATGAAGATGCACTATGATATTAATGTATACGAGGAGTAGGTGGGTTGAGAAGGGAATGAATGTTGCAAAATGATAATGTGTTAATTCGATGAACCTGATAGAGGTTTGAGTGACAAGATTAAAGATAGTGCCTCAATACTAGATTGAGTGGCTTAGATTTGAACTTAGGTGACTTAAGAGGCTTCGACTCTGGCTAGGCTAGGCTAGACCAGGGTTGGGCTATCTCTCTAACACTCTCACTATGACTCTCCTTGGTGGAGGGATGGAAGCGGACCCCTTTGGGTGAGAAGGGATGATTGAAAATGGGAGTGGATGCCCTAAAATGAGAAAGGTTGGGGGCTATTTATAGTCTCTTAACCCGATTTTCTAGTAATTCCGAGTGATCCTAAGGGAATGGCTGGGATTGGAGATTGCCACATAATATTATTTCACGGGCTGGATGAGATAGTAAAAGGGTAATTTTGGGTAAAGTGATGGGCATCGAAGTAAATGCACCTTAATTGCACACTTGGGGTTCGAAAAAGGAGAGTTTCACATGTTTGAGGGACGCTGCCCTAAAGAGCGGGAGTGCACGTGGCCGGCGCAGCCTGGTTACCATTGATCCTCACTTGGATTCCCTGCTTTAGCAGGTAACATCCTCCAAGCATATGAGGCACTGCTGTGAGGGTTGTTGCTTTGAGGTTTTGACCATTTCTCTAATTGGGCTTGGTTTTGGACTTGGGTTCAAGCTTGGTTTTGGACTTAACCGGGTGAGTTGATTGGGTTGTTAGTTGGGTAGGCCAACCAAGTGAGTTGACTAAATGAGTTGAGTGAGTGAGTTGACTCGTCGAGTTGACTCAAGGCTTCATGGTTTTGGGTTCCTAGGGTTTAGGATTAGGCTGACCGGGTTGACTGGGTTGGTTAGGTTGAATGGCTGAGTTTAAGGTTTAGGATTAAGGTTCCTAGAATTTAGCCTTCTAAGGTTAGGGTTTAGGATTGGGGTTTGGTTGTTCATCCATCTGTTCAAACTCTATTAACTTATCAGCCTGGGGTGGGGTATCTACACTCTCTTACTCATATGCCCTAGCCGCATATGCCACAGATTGATGTCATCTGTGTTGGATTCTGAGTGTGAGGTGGTGGCAGCCTTACTTATAATTGTGCTCCCATCCAACTTGTACAAATTTCCAACATTATGTCCATTTATCAATACCATTGCACATTTAGTGACCTTGATTACACCGCTTGTTACGATAAACGTGCAACCATTTGTATCTAAAATCCCCAAGGATATTAATTTTTTGTTTAGATCTGGAACATGCCTAACATCACTTAGATTTTGTACGACTCCTTCAAATATCCTTACCTTGATGGTCCCTGTTTTGATGACCTTACATGATGCATTATTTCCTATCAGAACACTTCCATCATCATGGGACTTGTAGGAATCAAAGCAAGTCTTATTCAGGCACATGTGATATGAACATCATAAATCTAGAATCCATGTGTCTGAGAGATGACTCATACCTGAAGAGACCGAGGGTAGGTTTCATTCTGAGCTCTCTTCCGCTACATTGGACGATTCGATTATGTTTCATTATCTTTTTCCTTCCAGGTCATCCTTCCATTTCTAGCAGTCTCTCTTGAAATGTCAATTTACATTGCAGTAGAAGCATCCATCATTTGCCTTCAATTTTGATTTAGGCTTTTTCTTCCTATTATACCGAGATCGCTCCACGGATCCCCACATCCCTGATCTCCTTTTGCGACTAGCCCTTTCGCTTAAGGGTCCTCATCGCTTGGCTTCTTCCTCATCTCGTTAAACATGAGAGTTGCGGTGATCTCTTCTAGTTTCATTATATTATTCTCATCTAGCAGAGTAGTGACGATATGATTATATGATGTGGGAAGCGATGCTAGAAGTAGCACTGCTTTGTCTTCTTCATCGACTGTCACTCCGATCTTTAACAACTTGCTACACTGCTTTATAAACAAGTTCATATGCTCCAGGAGATCCGATCCTTCCTTATCTGCAGTCAAAGAGTTGTTTCTTCACAAACAACTTATTTGTTAAGGACTTCGACATGTAGAGGTCATCTAGTTTCTTCCACATGTCCAAGGGAGATTCCTCATTCAAAACATTGTACATGACCTCTTCCAACATATATAAACGGATGGTGCTCATAGCTTTTTCCTCGAGATCGATCAAATCATCATCCGACATCTTCTCTGGTTTAATCTCCAACAATGTCTTGCTCAACCCTTGTGAGATTAGAATATCTTTAACCTTCTATTGCCACAAACTAAAATTGTTATCCCCATCGAATTTTGATCATAACATCTTTGTTGAATTCTTAAACGTCTTAAACTTAATGCTCTGATACCACTTTGTGAGAATTTAGACCCCCCCCCCCCCCCCCCCCCCCCCAAAAAAAAAAACTCATATTAACCCCGGGTATTAGAAATTCGCATCCAATACTACAATTACAATTAATATGTGCAGTTTGCGGAAACACGTACAACGAAGATAGAACAATCACAATAAAATAAAATAACCACTAAGCAATTACACATGGAACATGATGATATTTAACGTGGAAAACTCTTGTGGGAAAAAAACTATGGCACAAAGCAACAGAGATCAACTATAATCAAAACCTTAGAGCTATACACCACCACCTTTTTCGATTACAAATGTACTCGATCTCTCATTGCGATGCACAACCCTTGGAAAACCCTTCCCAAGCCCTTCCAAGTATCGGAAACCCTCTCACCTCACGAAAACCTTTGCCCTTAGAGAGAACACTTATTGGAATGTAAGCCCTACTCGTGGATTAGGCTTAAATAGCTCGATTTACGCAACTCTGCATAACAAGTTCAATTGAACAAAACATAACTTTTGATCGGACTGAATTAACTCAACTGGAATTTTGATCAAACTAAAAATGACTAAAACATCACAGCAAACAACCCGAGAATTCTTCAATTTTCGGTTGAATTGAAAATGACTTTGATAGGATTGAACCTAAACTTCTCCGTACAACAAATTGATAGAATCCGAGGCATCTACACAACAAATCCAACCCGAGTTTTTCATGATTGGACAATTAATCATCATCTCTTGTATACAAATGGCACATGTATAATACAATTAGAATTTCTAATATGGGCCCACTAACTTAATTAGGCCATGGCCGAAAACTTAGGTGATTTAACAACCGTAGTTATACATGATTAACATAAGTTTGGGTTGTGTGGGCCCACCATGATATATATATTAATGCCATCCAAGCTCTCCCATGACAACTAAAACATACTGCACATACCTTACGTTAATATTATTATTCGTTAGCATGTTACTACACACCCCACACGTTAGTTTTTTTTTTTTTAGTTATTATTTACACACGCACACACACCCCCACACACTCACGCTGGGTGGAATTTCACCACCCATGGATACTCGAACCCTTGAAACTCCTGAGAATCTACCACCAAGAGTAAGGATTGTTATATTTTGTTTTAAAATAGTATTAAAATTTGAATTTTCAAATTTTCGGTAATTTCCCTCCATTTTTTAAAAGTTGTAGTACTTTTGATTTGTGAGTTTTATCCCACATCGGATTTGACATAGTAAAATATCTTGTATATAAGATAGTCTTTTTACCTAGGGCTTGAGCCCCTTTCAGGGGGCATGTGAATTTGGTCCTGTGGGGAGGCTATGCCAATAGCTCTAATTTATGCCATTAACTACACACGCGCGCGCGCGCTGAGCCGAGCTGAGCCGTGCCGAGCCGAGCCGAGCCGAGTCCGAGTCCGAGTTCGAGTCCGAGTCCGTGTCCGTGTGCGCGTGCGCGACGCGATGGGACGGGACGGGACGGGCTGGGCTGGGCATGGGCGTGGGTGCGAGTGCGAGTGCGGGTGCGGGTGCGGTGTGTGTGTACTCGCCTGGGTGTGTGTATGGGTACTCGTAGGACTATATGTGCGGGAGTGTACTCGCACTTACGCCTTTTCGTTTTAAACCAGAGAGATGCGTCCCTTCCGGTTGGTCGCCTCTGTTGGGTTTAAACCCAACGGACCTAACCTTTTGAAAAGGGTGCTTATGCACCACTTCAGAGTCTATATAAAAACAACCGATTCTAGTTTCAAATATACGAAAAATTCTTCTCTTATAAAACGCTCTCTGATATTCGGTTTTAAGCATTTTTCTACTGAGTTCATCGCTGAGTCAACTCAGCACTTTCGGATTAAACTACAAGTGGTTCGAGCCCGTGTACAGTGAGTGCACCGCTGGGACCGGGTCATAGTCGTTGTATCCTGAAGGTCGATTGCTCTGGAAACCTGTTGCACTTGGGACGCTGTCCAAGGAGAGCAAATTCGATTTCAAGCCGAGTGACTCAGTCACGCCTCGACTCATTCAATAAATTCTTCTTTCTCAAAATTTATTTTCCTTTTTTGGTTCTCGAATTTTTATAGTCTATTTAATTCAACTAAATATTCCAGCAATCTTGAAATCGAATTGTTGAATTACATACATTATAGCTATAGTAACAGTAAATGCTTCTACTGAGTTAGCCAAAATCGAACCGTTCGCTGGACGATCATTTAAATGGTGGAAACAGAAACTGATGTTCGCTCTGACCACCCTGAAAGTTTTATACATATTATCTTAATCATTTACTATAGATCCAGCAAATCAAACTCAAGTAACAGATGAAAATAATTGTAAAAATTATATTCTAAATTCTTTATCCAACGAACTATATGACGTGTATGCTTCTTACGTGTCTGCTAAAGACATATGGACTGCTTTGGAAAAGAAATACATATTAGAAGATGCAGGCGCTAAGAAACATGCAATTGCCAATTTCCTTCATTATGAAATGACAGACGATATACCTGTCACAAATCAGATTCATGATTTTCAAAGTTTAGTTCATGAACTATCGATAGAAGGAATTAAGTTGGATGAAGTGTTTCTTTCAGGAGCACTAATAGAAAAGTTACCGCCCTCCTGGAAAGAATATAAGAATAGAATGAAACATAAAAAGAACAGTGTTTCTTTGGAAACCACTATCGTACACATACGAATAGAGGAGGCCAATAGAATCAGGGACCAAAAAGAAAATAAAAATGAGATAGATTCAAAGGCGAATCTTGTGTAATCAAGTCGGGCAAATGATAAGAAAAAGGGCAACTGTCATAACTGTGGCAAACCTGGACATTATGCAAATGAATGCAGGCTCAAAAAGAAGAATGCAAACAATCAATTCAAGAAAAAGGGAAACTGCTACAACTGTGGAAAGCCTGGGCATCATGTCAAAACCTGCAGGCTTAAGAAAAACAAAGATAAGCCGCAGGCTAATCTTACAGAAACAGGCAATGAGTCTGACATGATAGTAGCTGTGGTGTCAGAAGTCTTCCTTGTAAACAACTTGGAGTGGGTACTAGACACTGGTGCAACTAGGCACGTGTGCAAGGATCGTAGCATGTTTACCTCCTACCAAATATCAGGAGATGATGAACAGGTGTTCATGGGTAATGCTAGAACGTCTCCAGTTGTAGGGAAAGGGAAAGTACTTCTGAAACTCACTTCTGGAAAGACTCTAATGTTGAATGATGTCCTACATGTGCCCGACATTAGAAGAAACTTGGTCTCTGGTTCACTCCTCAATAAGGCTGGTGTTAAGTTAGTATTTGATTCAGATAAGCTTGTAATGACTAAGAATGGAACTTTTGTTGGTAAGGGGTACTATAGCAATGGTTTATTCATTATAAATGTATCCAAAGATAATAATAAGAAGACTTTCAGTTTTGTTTATATCGTTAAACTTTTTTATCTATGGAATAGTAGATTAGGTCATGTGAATATAATATCTTTGAAGAAAATGAAAAGATCAGGTTTATTATCTAATATATCTAATGACGAATTTGACAAATGTGAAACATGTGTCGAATCAAAATTCATTAGAAAACCCTTTAAACAAATAGAAAGATCATCTGTTCTATTAGAGTTAATACACAGTGACTCAGGTGATTTTAGAAATCACATGTCTAGAGGTGGAAAAAGATATTATATAACTTTTGTAGATGATTACTCTAGGTTCACTAGAGTTTATCTGTTAAGGAACAAAGATGAAGCTTTAGATGCTTTTTCTAAATATAAAATTGAAGTTGAAAATCAGTTAAATATAAAAATTAAAAGACTTAGAACAGATAGAGGAGGTGAATATGAATCTTCTCAATTTAGAGAATTATGTGAAAAGAATGGAATAGTTCATGAAACTGCAGCTCCTTATACACCAAAACAGAATGGAATAACAGAACGTAAGAATAGAACTCTAAAAGAGATGATGAATGCTATGTTAAATAGTTCAGGCTTACCCTCAAATATGTGGGGAGAAACAATTCTATCTGCTTGTTATATTTTAAATAGGATTCCTTCTAAATCTTCTAAACAAAAACCATATGAACTATGGAAGAATCATGTTCCTAGTTACAAATATATTAAAGTGTGGGGGTGTCTTGCTAAAGTAGGATTACCTGAAACTAAGAAAAGAAAGTTAGGTCCAAAAACGACAGACTGTGTATTTATAGGTTACGCACAAAATAGTGCGGCCTATAGATTTCTAGTTTTAAAAACTAAGGATAATATTCTATATCCTAATACAATTATAGAAGCTAGGGATGCAGAGTTCTTTGAGAACATATTCCCTATGAAATCTAAATCTATAGGAATAAAGGAAGTCAATGAATCAAATATTGTATCTACTAGTAAAAATGCATACGAGAAAGTAGTAGAAGAGATACAACCAAGAAAAAGTACTAGGGTTAGAAGAGAAACTAACCTAGGAGATGGTTTTTTCACTTTCTTAGTAGAAGATGATCCTACAACCTATATAGAAGCAATTAACTCTCCAGATGCAACCTTCTAAAATGAAGCAATAAATGATGAGTTAGAATCTATTATATCTAATAACACTTGGAAAATTGTAAACGTACCACCTGGAAATAAACCAATAGGTTGTAAATGGGTGTTTAGAAAGAAACTAAAACCAGATGGGACTATTGATAAGTTTAAAGCTAGGTTGGTAGCGAAAGGCTTTAGACAAAAAGAAGGAATAGATTACTTTGATACATACTCTCCTGTAACTAGAATTACAACAAATGGTTATCATATAAATGATGTAGATAGATGTGTATATAGTAAACACCATATGGACATTAAGACAGCTTTCCTAAATGGAGACTTAGAAGAAGAAATATATATGGAACAACCTGAGGGTTATAAGATATCAGGAAAAGAAAATAAAGTATGTAGACTAATTAAATCATTATATGGTTTAAAACAGGCTCCTAAACAATGGCATGAAAAATTTGATGGTGTTTTAAAATCAAATGGTTATCATATAAATGATGTAGATAGATGTGTATATAGTAAAATTTCTGGAAATGATTATGTTATTATATGCCTTTATGTTGATGACATGCTTATTTTTGGAACTAATATTAAATTAGTTAATACAACTAAGAAATTCTTGTCATCTAAGTTTGACATGAAAGACTTAGGAGAGGCTAGTGTAATCTTGGGTATTGAAGTAACCAGAAAAAATGGTGTTATTATATTATTTCAATCTCATTACATTGAGAAGATATTGAGAAAGTTTAACCATTTTGACTGTTTACCTGTCAGTACTCCTTATGATTATAGTGTGACTCTCATGAAGAATACAGAAAATAGCGTGTCTCAATTAGAGTATTCCAGAATAATTGGTAGCCTTATGTATCTAACAAACTGCACTAGAACAGACATAGCTTTTGCAGTAGGAAGGCTAAGTAGATATACACATAACCCTGGAAAAGAGCATTGGAATGCTTTGTTTAGAATTTTGAGATACCTAAAAGGCAGTATAGCCTATGGTTTACATTATAATGGTTTTCCTGCTGTATTAGAAGGATACAGTGATGCTAACTGGATTAGTGATTCAGATGAGACAAAATCCACGAGTGGATATGTCTTCACTTTAGGTGGAGGAGCAGTCTCTTGGAAGTCTACCAAGCAGACATGTATCGCTCGGTCTACTATGGAATCCGAGCTTATTGCCTTAGAAAAGGCTGGATCAGAAGCCGAGTGGCTTAGAAATCTCTTAGCTGATATACCATTGTGGCCAAAACCTGTATCGGCCGTATCTATTCATTGTGACTGTCAAGCAGCTATAGCGAAAGCAAAGAGTAAAAAATATAATGGAAAGAGCAGGCATATTAGACTCAGACACAACATAGTGAAACATATGTTGCGTGATGGAGTCATATCTATTGACTTTGTGAGGTCAGAAAAGAATCTAGCAGATCCTCTGACCAAAGGACTATCTAAAAGGTTAGTTAATGATACATCGAAGGGAATGGGGCTGAGCCTAATATATGAGCTGCCAGTGTCGGCAACCCAACCTATACAAGTGGAGATCCCATGAGATAGGTTCAATGGGTAAACAACAAGACACGAGGTAGACGATTGCACTGAGTTGTATGAGCCCCTTCTATGGTGTACAGTACGAGCAGCAACGTAGAAGGATGAGTTGTTAGAACTCTTAATGAATCCATAGCCATATATTTGGTGGTGTATACAGTTGCTGCATACACTTGATGGAATTCACCTATATGGGTGTGGAGGTGGAGACCGCTTCCTATGAGAATCTAGGCAAATTCTCTAGAGCACTCATGAAATTCAGATAATGGTGTATGACCGAAACGCACCGAACCGCAGAATCACTTGCAGAGGAAGAGTTGTGTGAGTGGCATATACTTGCGATCTACATTAAAAGGATTCAGGTTCAAGACTATGATGTCACCTAATTCTTGTAGACCTGTCTTGCTTACTCTAATGTCGGTTCAAGTCTATGGTGACACCGGCACCATTGTACAACTATTACGCTTTAATCCGAAAGGGTTTTATTTTAAAACACGTGGGGGATTGTTATATTTTGTTTTAAAATAGTATTAAAATTTGAATTTTTAAATTTTCGGTAATTTTCCTCCATTTTTTAAAAGTTGTAGTACTTTTGATTTGTGGGTTTTATCCCACATCGGATTTGACATAGTAAAATATCTTGTATATAAGATAGTCTTTTTGCCTAGGGCTTGAGCCCCTTTCAGGGGGCATGTGAATTTGGTCCTGTGGGGGGGGCTATGCCAATAGCTCTAATTTATGCCATTAACTACACACGCGCGCGCGCCCCGAGCCGAGCCGTGCCATGCCGAGCCGAGCTGAGTTCGAGTCCGTGTCCGTGTGCGCGTGCGCGACGCGACGGGACGGGCTGGGCTGGGCTGGGCATGGGCGTGGGTGCGGGTGCGAGTGCGAGAGCGGGTGCGGGTGCGGTGTGTGTGTACTCGCCTGGGTGTGTGTATGGGTACTCGCAGGACTATATGTGAGGGAGTGTAATCGCACTTGCGCCTTTTCGTTTTAAACCAGAGAGATGCGTCCCTTTCAGTTGGTCGCCTCTGTTGGGTTTAAACCCAACGGACCTAACCTTTTGAAAAGGGTGCTTATGCACCACTTCGGAGTCTATATAAAGACAACCGATTCCAGTTTCAAATATACGAAAAATTCTTCTCTTATAAAACGCTCTCTGATATTCGGTTTTAAGCATTTTTCTACTGAGTTCATCGCTGAGTCAACTCAGCACTTTCGGATTAAACTGCAAGTGGTTCGAGCCCGTGTACAGTGAGTGCACCGCTGGGACTGGGTCATAGTCGTTGTATCCTGAAGGTCGATTGCTCTGGAAACCTGTTGCACTTGGGACGCTGTCCAAGGAGAGCAAATTCGATTTCAAGCCGAGTGACTCAGTCACGCCTCGACTCATTCAATAAGTTCTTCTTTCTCAAAATTTATTTTCCTTTTTAGGTTCTCGAATTTTTATAGTCTATTTAATTCAACTAAATATTCCAACAAGGATCCCCTCACACGTAAGTATGAACAGTCGTCCAGCAGAGGTTGCTGGACGTCTGTTGTCCACTTAATTTCTTTGAACCGTCGATTTTCTGATCACAACGTGATAGATCCCTCTGTTATTTTCTAATGTAGCCCCTTCTCATGGTGGCCACCAGATCAACGGCTAGAGACGTTCCACGTGTAAGGTGGCGATGCGGTACATGGGCGATCCAACCTCTCCTAGAGAATATTTTGGAATCCGTACCCTGACGTCCACGCTGGTTTTATCATTCAATTTCCTAACTATTTCCACCCACTTCTTTTTATCAATACTCCATCGTTTCAGCTTTTAGTAATAGAAACGATACAAGATGGGTGTATTTATCACATGGTAAGCTATACGATACTCAGGAAGCTTATGACGCTTGATACGCAGGCACTCATAAATTGTACACGAGGCATGCATTAAATCAAATTAAACCGTCTAAATTATGGAACCCATTCTTTCAAGACACTGATCCGAAAATCAGATTAATTGAATAATTATAACTTCTGATTCGTGAACACTTGACTGTTGAAATAGGACCATTGGATTTTTTCATTGTAACCGTCCTTAAATTTCCGCCAATCCGAGATAATCAAACAAGAGCAAATTTTGGTTTATGATACATCCAAACTAGAACCGTGATCTTGAACGTTTATTTGACTTGAATGCTATCCAATTTCTAGGAAATTTTTAAATGCCAGTGTATCATCCATCGCATTCTGCCAGAGTATCAAAGTTTCACTCGGTTTCCGTTTGTAGATATTATCGTCCGTGCAGCCACCGACTCTAAAGTAATGGGCAATAGCAGGGACCAGATGATAAGAATCGGACGCGGATTGCATACTGACCCTGCCAGTAGCGACGTCGCTAGTGCTTTGTGGGCCCTACCATGATTTATATGCTTTATCCACACCGTCAATCTACTTTTTCAGATCATTTTAGTGCATGAGACAAAAAATGAAACAGATCCAAATTTCAGGTGGACCACACCACAGGAAACAGTGGTGATTGATCATTTAAAACTTCTTGTGGGCCACAAGTTTTGGATCAAGCTGATATTTGTGTTTTCCCTTCATGGAGGCCTGTGCGATCTTATCAACAGGTTGGATGGCAAATAAACATTAGTGGGCCCTAGGAAGTTTTTAATGATGGGCGCTCAATCATCATTGTTTACCGTGGTGTGGTCCACGTTGGATTTGGATTTTTTTCAATTTTGGGTTCAAGCCCTAGGATGAGCTGGAAAAACGGATGGACGGCATGGATGTACAAAAAATATATCAAGGTGGGCCCACGGTGATGGCCTGGCCGAATTCGGTGTTACCGAATCCGTTCCATTTCCAAGTGCCTGCGTATCATCCGTCACACTCTGCCAGAGTATCAAGTTTTTTTCTTTCCAAGAAAATGTTGGGAGTGGATGATCTCACACCGGTCTGAATGAGAGCCATGAATTAGGTGGGCCATCCACCTTATAGCTGCCCAACTCATAACAGTCTCGCATGTGTACGTTGAAAGTGGAACTTCGGTGAGTGATTCCCAACTGTCCATTTCTTCATTCATGTGTGCCCCACTATAGAAGACCTGCTGATGCATTTCTTCAATTATGTGTGCCTCACCTGTTAAGGTTGGTAATTAACGGTTGATAGGGGGTGTGTCCAAAACGATTCTGATATTCTTAAGATTGATCAGTTGTGGCTCATAGTAGATGGATGGATGTGAAGTGGATATTTGAAAAGATGGATAGATGTATGTGAAGCGGATGATGAACGGATGGACAAACTTGGGAAAACAGCTCCAAACGACGATCCCATCAAGCTTTCTAGCCCCTTTCTCCACCACTTGATGACTAAAGGGGGTGAGCTTTATTCATCATTGACCCACAACTGGACCAAGACCCCAAGCCCGGGCTGGTGTTTTTAAGGGCCCAAGCCCTAGGCATCAGACAGTTACAAGAGAATGTGCGTAAAGAGATATTTAAGCTTAGAGTATGAAACAGGTGTGAATGTGTAGTGACAGAATTACACAATACATCCGATATGCATGACAGGATCAAGTGGAGAAATTATAAAAACCATCCATTACATTGGTTGTATCATTTGCAAGACTTGGTTATTTGTTGAATTGTACGGCTAAAGAAATTTGATTAATGTTAACCTTCTTCCATCCCCATTAAACTTTCAATATATCAGATTATTAGATTAGTAGTCATGATCTAATAAGCAAGGGATTTGTTTTAATGGATGATGAGAAAACCACCTATCGAGGCTTTTGATTTTGAATCTGGATCTTTGGATGATCCAAACCATTTATATGGCAAATCTCACTCTTTGTAGGATGGAAACAAAACAAATAAAATCTCCCAATTGGTATTGTTTCAATGCTTTGATAATTAAGCTCTTTTGTTTTGAATATGAATGGTCACCGTAACTTTTATATAATCAATGTATTGAAATGTTCTATAACAATGTCAAATAAACGGTTTGCGTCATTGAAAAAGGCCCAAATCCAAAGGAAAGTATTCCGTCGCGTCTTATTGAAATGCATCGGGATGTATTTGTTCTCTGCCCATATATGTATGCATGCATGATATGCACTCAATAGCAGAGAGTGGCAGAATACCATGGCTGGCGGACTCTGCATTTAGACGATCGTCGATACTCTGGCAGAGTCAGATGGTCGATTCGCACGCACTGAATTGTACATGTGGCATACAAGTAATTCAAATTAAACTGTCCAAATAATACATTTGGGAAAAATAGGACCATGGCATATTCATCAATAATTGAGAGATCTGGCCACATCTTTCTGCATGCATGAATGTTTGTATGTATGTATTCCATGGGAATAGAATGAATTAAAAACCAAAATGAGGAATCAGGCAGACTCATTAGACAAGAATATGAACTAATAAGGGTGCTGTTTGGATGTTCCAGACTCACAGTAACCAGATCGCAGTGACAGATCTTGTTCTCGAATATCTCCGACTGAAACTTCTCCGGAGATTTTCAAAATTTAAGGTTTTCTCAGGATATTATTGGAAAAATCTTGTGAAAAGTAAAATATTTAAAAATATTTATTATAAATGAATAAATAAATTTAACCAGTATGTAGATAAAATAAATTCCTCAAAGGGTCTGCTTAGATCCGTGGAAAGAATTGGAAGGGAGATTGTTTTATCAGGAAACCTTGTTCAGAGTCTTAATATGTTTTTTTTCCTTGTTTGTTTTTAAACAAAATTTTCTTAAAAGTTTAGGGTCTATTCCAAATTTTATCATTTGGCAAATTATTCTAAATTCGTTATTTAGCCAAAAAAACAAAAAACTAAAAAAATATATATATTGGAAACGTGATATATGCCGGATTAACACACGCTGCATGTGGAATGCTTAAGAATGGATAGTAGAACACGTAGCATATGCCATGTGTGGAATGCTTAAGGATGGATAGTAAAACATGTGACATACCAATATACACAAGGCACTTA
The DNA here is from genome assembly GCF_029962835.1 of Magnolia sinica. NCBI lineage: Eukaryota > Viridiplantae > Streptophyta > Magnoliopsida > Magnoliales > Magnoliaceae > Magnolia > Magnolia sinica. Next base: position 67,924,840 of record NC_080586.1, on the reverse strand, counting down.
AAGCTAGATTATGGCACGTGAGGTTCTTGAAGCTGTAGAGTGGCACATGTGGGGCACAAGGCATGCACTAGAAAATTTGAAACATGTGCGCACTTAGAAGCTAGATGGTAGCACGTTGGTGTGGGCACCAGCACATGGTACAATGCAATATTTTAAAATCCATCTATATTAAAAATATCTGGCAATAACATCATTTAATGTATTTTTCGCAATATCATCTAGTTGGCTATATTTGTCAAGATGACCCAGATGGAGATTAGAGGCATACAAGAATGCATCTTTTCCAAAACTGGAAAATGGCTTCAAACTCCAGCCTGATTGCCTGCTTCTGTTTGATAGATGCCTAATCTCATTTTACTTTAATGAGAACTGCTCCAGTGCTTCACTGTAAGTTGTAGTGATCCTAGTTGCATCTGAACAGAGTGCAATCAATCTATATTGTTCATTACGTCCAAAGCACATTTCCAAGGCTACCATGGAACATCAGATTGATCCAAAAATACTAATCATCTGATCAATAGCCTTTAACATAGACGGTCAAGATGGTTTACACAAAATAGATCAAACCAACAATCTGGTCCATCTATTTGTTAGCGTCCACCATCGATTGCTTATGATTCTAAAGAATCAATTTTTCTTATGCAATCGTAACCATCACATCCATGGTTGGGAAAAAGGATGGCTATAGGAAATAAAGGCCAAATCAAGGATGAATTGGATCATCTAATCAGTGCAATTTTTCAATGGCAATGAAGTGTGTTCTAGACGTAAAGGACAGTTCAGATCGACAACTAGCCCATCCAAGTGAACCGGTGCAGCTAGGAGCGCCGTTAACTTATAGTGCTCAGAGAATGCTGGAGAGATCTCTTAGTTAACCCCAATTATCTATTAGCGCCTACCAAAGAGGCTCTAAATAACGCACGCCTTGAATCTGAATCTCTTAATAAGAACAAAACTAAATTCCAGCAACTATCTACCCAAACTTCAAAAAGCCACTCGAACGTATGCTAAAATGGCACTCTGCATCTCACTTAGTATTATCTAACCACCCATTAAAAAACCTTCATCTTTTATGCAGGGAAGTACTACAGCTTCTAATCATTATCTGCAATCAGATTTCCACGACTGATCACCTATAACTGGCTGTAGGTCAACTTCACCCAAAACATTTTCCCTTGAAAGTATCACCGTCAAGGGCAAAAGTAGATTAAAAAAAATAAAATACTGAAGGCATTAGAGAGAGAGAGAGAGAGAGAGTCAATACCATACTACCAGTTGCAGGTGATCAGTTCTCCTTCCATGTAGTAAAACCAAAACCCTAGAAAAAGGAATGTCAAGAACAATAATGTGAAACGTCTAAGACCTCAAAACCCAATTAAGATTACAATTTACACAAAGGTGTTTAAAATACTGTCACAGTCATTGATCCTTCAACAGCAATTCAAAGAAAAGACAGCGTTCCAACCAAATCCAAAAAGAACAATAGAGCAAAGGAACCTGCCGCTACTTGATGTACTGAGACAGCCACTTGAAGCCGTCACCATATCCCATCTTACGGACGATGCTGCACATGAAGACCTCGAGGGGCCGGACATTCGAATCGGTCAGGCTAACCTTGCCCTTCCCGGTGGTGAAGTTGCTCAGGCCCAGATGGTAACGGAGCTCCTCTTCAGAGGCTGCATATGGGATGTCGATCTTGTTCCCTAGTATGAGGAATGGGACGTTCGCTAGTGAGTCATCCGAGAGGAGGGCATCCAGCTCTTTCTTTGACTCAGCAAACCTCTCCTTGTCAAACGCATCCACCAGGTAGACCACAGCATCCACCTACAATTTTAGACATCCATCTCATATTAAGCAAAACAAACACAACAAAGGTGCAGAAGAACAGCAAGCCCCCGAAAGTTAATGCATCCAGTAGATATGAATCTTACATCCTATATTTCACAATTCTTGTATAGCAGTTCAACAAATCAACTTGGAAGAAAAACAGGAAGAAGGCACAAGAAACTAAATCTAACATGACGCTGGGTTGCACCTTGACAAGATCATGCTTCAAAAAGTGTAGCAGAATGAGTGTCATGGAGATTCTATCAAAAGGGCAGATCCAAGTCAATGAGGCAACCCCAAAAACAGCAAAACGATAGCATGGCAAGGCCACATCAAGGGCATTTTAATACTGTATTCTGGTAATCATGGGAACAACTAGTGAAATGGTTCATAAATTGTATACAGATGATTTTAAGTTTTAATGGACGTTAACAACATGACTTGAATCACTCGATTAGGATGGCTATAAATAAGGTCTCAGCCCGTGTTTGAAATATTGGTATTGCATTATGTATCGCATCCTTGGGATATAGATAGTATCAGTTACAGTTACCACATGTGATATATCGATCATATATCGTACTTTTTCGGAAACATGGAGAAACATTGGGGAAATGGTTGAATTTTCAATGAAACTTTAGGGATTGTTAAAAAAATACATTAATATGCACTTTTAAATCATAACATCTCAAAAAAGAAGCGCACATAATAGGTTTCCTTTGTATAGGGTCCTAAGCTATGCACTATCGGACTGAACTAATGTAACTATATTCGAATCGAATGCATAAAATTTGGAGTGTCTGTGATGACCATTTCATCAAACACTCAAAAATACTTCGAAATTAGTCTCAATTGACAGCTGGTTGAAGGAAATTTTCGAGAAAAAAAAATATTTTTTTAATAATTTTTATTAAAAATTATTTTTATTTTCCAAAAATTGACAAGGACTTGACAAACAAGTAGATCGGCCCTCATACACGCTTGATTTCATGTTTGGAGTGCAACATTGCAAACAATTTAGGAGAGATTGATAAAATTTTGAATTTTTCCAAATCTGATTACCTACACTCAAATTTCAAAATTCAAGTGTATGTGATGAACATTTCATCAAATACTCTTAAATACTTCGAAGTTAGTCTCAATTGACAGCTGGTTGAAAGAAAATTTCAAAAAAAAAAAAAAAAAAAAAAACAATGGAGAACGTGAAGAACCAATGGATTTGTAACACCATTTGACACTGATTTATCATAAATTTCAACAACAAAAAAAAAGGATCGAAAATTTAAAATGCTCACCGGATTAAATATGTGGGATATAGTGGCACTACCTGTGCATTTCATATCGGACAGGTGAGATACAAGATATTGTGGGATATATCGGCCGATATTGTCGATATTTAAAACATTGGTTTCAGCATCACAATTTCATCATCATCATCATCTAAGCCTTATCCCAATTAACTGGGGTCAACAACATGTCCCGCCATTCCGTGCTATCATGGACCATATCCCTCAATTAAACCTTAGATCCTCAAGACTACCAACATCCACCCATCCTTTTTTAGGCCTTCCTCTTGCCCTTTTAGAGCCTTCAACTTGAACCAACTCACCCTATAATCGGCATAGTTCTTAGTATCTATTATACATGGCAAACCATCTAAGTCTACTTTCCCTCATCTCATTACCTACTGGTGCTACTCCTAAGTACCCTCGAATGCATTCATTTCTAATTCTATCCTACTCCTAAGCTCATCCTATGAACATGTTCCTTGACTGCCCAACATTCTATCCCATAAATCATGCTATCCATTTCCCCTTCACAATCATAGTTTCAATAACCCAAAAACTCCACTGGATGTGCGGTAAGGTTGGGTTGAGTTGAAGACTCAACCAAGTCTTTATTCGACTGGACTCGTTTTTTTATAATTAGAATAACAATATTTATACTAGTAATAAATATTTAAAGGGTTTTGCCAACTTCTCACGTTTATGGGGACATCAGCATCGTCCATATACCTTTTAAATGACCCATGGGACATTCAATCATCAATCCAGACAGTTCATTCAATAGAACCAGTGGGAGAAACCAATGGTGCAAAAATCACACCGATCGAATGATCCTAACCCTTTGAATGGAATGAATTTGTTCCAACCGACTGCTGTTTACGAGCCATAGATCACATGGTTAGAATCATCAAACCAAAGTACAACCTATTGGTGCTACTCCTAAGTTCCCTCGAATGCATTTGTTTCTAATTCTATCCTACTCCTAAGCTCATCCTATGAACATGTTCCTTGACTGCCCAACATTCTGTCCCATAAATCATGCTATCCATTTCCCCTTCACAATCATAGTTTCAATAACCCAAAAACTCAACTGGATGTGGAGCAAGGTTGGGTTGACTTGAAGACTCAACCAAGTCTTTATTTGACTGGACTCATGTTTTTTTATAATTAGATTAACAATATTTATACTAGTAATAAATATTTAAAGGGTTTTGCTAACTTCTCACCTTTATGGGGACATTAGCATCGTCCACAAACCTTTTGAATGACCTATGGGACATTCAATAATCAATCCAGACAGTTCATTCAATAGAAACAGTGGGAGCAGCCAATGGTGCAAAAATCATACTGATCGAATGATCCAAGCCCTTTGAATGGAACCAATTTGTTCCAACCAACAGTTGATTACGAGCCATAGATCACATGATTAGAATCATCAAACCAAAGTACTACCTGGGAATCATAAGCAATATAGCACGAGATCTATCTAATAGATGTTTCAAGATGATGATTGGAGCTATTTTGTTTCATGACTCAATCTTGGCTGTCCGTTTTCCATGATATTGATCGGACAATTAGGATCATCCAATTGGTGTGATTTGTTGCACCATGACGTATTCCTAATTGTCTGAATGAATGAATAGTTCAGATTAACGATGGATCACCCCATGTGCCATTTAAAAGCTTCGGGGATGTTAGCAAAACCCATATTTAAAATAGTTATGTTTCAGTAAAATATCTAAAACGTTTGAAATATACAAATGCATGGTCCATGGTGCGCTAGCCATAAACCTTACTTTCCTTAGCTAAGGTCATGAATTTGAAACTCACTGGCATCTTTTAACGTTCACTTTAATAAATAATTTTATTTTTTTTTTAAGGAAAAAAAGAAGAAGCAATTGACCAACAGAAGTGGCTCATCTTGAGTCACCACTAGCAAGGTATCCCGTATCGGTATCGGTTGGCGTAACGGTGTCCTCCAAAACCGATACGGATACGGGGGCGTAACGGTGATACGGGGGCGTAACGGCCCGTAACGGCGCAAATTTTTTTTTTTGCCAAAAAAATATGAAAAAATATGGATTAAATCCAGAATATTCTAAGCATTCCAAATATGCATTCATTTATAATTTGGAACATGTTTATGGTGGTGTAACGGTCCACTCTTTGGTGAGAAGTTGTATCGGACTGTCTGATGAATTTATGAACCAGATAACCTGAATTTGATCATATATTTAATTTTCTAACTATCTACTATCAATGATAGATATATTAGAATGAATGTAAAATGAAAATATCTTACATCAGGTGTTTGCAATTATTTTTGAGGAATTTCTCGAACATACCTGTGGTCCTGTGCAGTGTGGTGCACCATGCACGTGACTGTGATAGTGTAATTCCTGTCTATGACCTGTCATCCATCCTCAAGTCAAGAATATTAAAAAAAATAATTAGTAGTGTACGATACTCCCCCGCAACTTGATTAAGGATTACTTGATTGGTTGTCGTGAGCTATTTTAAATACAAGTTCGGCAGTGTCAAGTGTGTGCATGGCTTCTTGTAATAATACTGTTGTGAGCTGTCTGCTGCAACAAATACTTACCTTAACACAAATATATACTCACAAGTCACAATCACAAGTCACCACCAAAATGAAAATCTGCTTTTTTGTGGTTGCTCGACCTCCACATCATCGTCATCGTCACCATCAGGCTGAGGCTGTCCGATAGGTGTAGGTGCTACATATCCATAATATCCAGTGCCAGAAGGAAATACTAGATCAACGAAACTAGAGGATGACTGATCCTGACTAGGCAACGACTCTGACCCGGAATAAGGATATCTACCAGTGCCCGTCGAATAGCCATACTGGTGCCCATACTCAGGCTGTTGAGAATCTTGAGATTGAGAGTGCGTCTGCTGTGATGAGTAACTTGGATTTGGATCTGGATATCTATAATCATATGGATATTGATCAGGAGGGCTACTCCAACATGAATGTGATGGAACAGGCTCAGTATAACCATCATAATTCAATTCACCATAATAATATCCATCATAATAACCAAGACCATGAGCCTGCTGATGTTCAGTACCTCTCGGACCCGGTGTACCACTAGATGTACCCACCTCCCGTTGGCCGTATCGTGACTCGGTACACTCATAAGTCCGACCTCGTGTACCACCTCGTCATGTTCATCGACATCATGATCTGTAGACGGCAGATAGGGCATCGAGCAACACCGAAGTGCCGCCACCGGGCGGGGGTCATCGTCTTCATCCGACACGGTCACGCTACCACTGCTCGTACTCTTTTGTTGATCTTGAGCCGTATCTGTACGTGGCATAAACGCTGCCCCTCTTACTGGGTCCAACACATCTGCACGACTCTCTTGTTGCGCTCTGCGTATTTCTGGGTCATCAATTTCCAATTCTTCACTATCCTCTTCAATTTGTTTTTCCCTTGTTTCCAACCAAGGTAGAAGTGGGTCATCCTCATCATAAATATTATCCAAGTTTATTGGACAGTAGTCTCCGTCATCAGCAGTTGTAATGCTCCTATGATGTCGTCGCATTCTTAGTTTTATATTGTAGTGCATGAAGACAAGTCTATCTAATGTTCTAGTCTGCAATCTATTCCTATTCTTTGAATGAATGAGCACAAAACAACTCCAATTCCTTTCACAGCTAGAGGAAGATGTTGTCTGGCTCAAAACTTTTACTGCAATTTTTTGGAGAGCCTTCGTACTCTCTCCGAAATTAATCCACCATTCGGCCGGTTGCAATCTAAATACCGCATGCTGTGCAAGAGCATCTCCAAAGCTACCAAGGCGATTTCCAAATGTATCTAATTCATTTAATGCCTTTATTTGCATATCTAAGTCAGGCTCTAATCTCTTTATCACATTTTTTAGCCCGACACGAACTTCATCATCCGCAACAAATGATTGGGCATATCTATACCTAGGATTTAGGTAGTAACCTGCTGCATGAAGATCGTGATGGAGTTGGTTTGTCCATCTCTTGTCGATCGTCTTCCAATAAGTCTGCCAACTTCTACAATCACGTTGAATTGCAAGCTTTACCTTATCCATGGCATCATATATGAAGCCCATGGTAGGTGCTTCATCGGATTCAACAAGACGGAGTACCCTCATTAGTGGGTCCATCACTTTTATGATCGCCTTGACCTTCTTCCAATATTTGTTGTCCCGTATGATGTTCGCAACTTCGACCGGTGTCCCTGATGTCTTCTTCATATGTTTTCTGTTGAGCCATTCTTGGGAAGCGAACATCTCACTCAACTCTTCTCTATGCTGGAATAAACTCTCTAATGCTATAAAGTTTGTTGCGAATCTAGTCGCCGCAGGCCTCAACAATTCTCGTCCTTTCGTAAACTTTCTCATTATTGCAACTACTTGATTATGGTTGTAAATAAACGTCGTCACTTCCCTTGCCCTTTCGATCATTTCCTTAACATTCTTCTTCTTCCCAATATCTTCCAATATAAGATCAATACAATGGGCAACACATGGTGACAAAAAAAGATGTTTTCTCTTATCCATCACATATGTCCTGCAAGCTTATATGTTGCTTCATTATCTGTCACAATCTGCACTATATTCTCCTCTCCAATCTCATCTACAACTTTATCCATTAGTCCATTAATATAAGTAGAATTTTTTGTTTCCTCGAGGCATTAATTGACTTGTGGTATATAGTTCCTAAGTGGCAAGATCCAATATAAAGAACACAAAAGGTTGGGCAGTCCAACCATCACACATGATTGTGCATCCTCTGCCGCTTGCCATACGGGTTTAAAGGTAGCCACGTATGCTTTCACATCCGCATACTCTCATCTGTCCATTTTCCCTAATCTCCTTAGCCGTGGGAGCTTTTATTCCTTCACCGCTGCCGCATCAATTACCACCTGCCAATATGGAGATTGGCTGCGTTAAGAGGTATGTTGGCATGTATAAATAACTTTGTCGCTCTACCTAATTTCTCAACTAAGTTCTACTCCACATTTGTTTTATCTTCTTTTGTTTAGTTGATTCTTTCCTAAATAGGATTGGATCAATAGAGGGTCTTCTAGGCTCATTTACTTCTTCATCCAAACGTATAGGGGCATCATGTGAAGATGTCTGTCGTCGGCTCCCAAACATACGTCGTAACCCACCAAACCTACCCCCCCACTCCCACCCCCACCTGCAGAAGCAGTTGCACTTCCAGTTGCACTCCCACTCCCACTCCCACTCCCCCCCCCCTGTATCACGCACTGACCCATGCGTGCCAAACATGCGGCGACGTTCTTCCTCTTCACGAGCTAGACGCAAGCTCTCTCTCCTAGCTATAGTAAGTTCTCGATCTGAATCTTCGTCAGAATCAATAATATCTTCATCACGAATGCCCATATATTCAGGACCAAACACTTCCTGTCGAGCTGCATCCAAAATATCATCTTTCTTCTTTTGTACAGCAGCACGTTTACCCTTCGACTCATCTAGACTAGCTTGCATTAAAAGCATTATCTCTTTCGGTACTCTACTACATGGCGCAACTTGACCCTTTCGATGTGCCAAATGTTGTTTGAGACGGGTAATTCCACCAGTCACTAGTCTATCACAATACTTGCACTTCATTTGGTGCCTAGTACCACCAACCCTCTCACAATGTTGCCATCCAATATCATCACTTACTTGTTGTTGGCCAGATCCTGTCATGTGTTTATGCGTATGTAGACAATAGATTATTAGATTTGATTATGAGTGTATCTGTATGACCTATGTTAATAAAGATGATTTTATATTCTAACTAAACCCTAAGAAGCTCCAAGGCAAAACCTGTCCAATATAAGCAAATAAAAACATAAAGTCACTAATTCGAAAATAGAAAAAAATTATAAAATGACACCCCAAATCTGTAAAATGCACATTAACATATTCTACCATGATTAACACATCATATGGCATGATTAAAACAGTAATACAACCATTAAAAATTGATTTTTCGAATTTTAAAAAGAAGGGGCAAAATTCATGCGTAAATAGAAAAAAATATTTTAAAAATATAAAATGGGACCCCAAATCTGTAAAATGCACATTAACATGTTCTACTATGATTAACACATCATATGGAGTGATTAAAACAGCAAAACAATCATTAAAAATTGATTTTTCGAATTTTAAAAAAAGGGGCAAAATTCATGCGTAAATAGAAAAAAATATTTTAAAAATATAAAATGGGACCCCAAATCTGTAAAATGCACATTAACATGTTCTACTATGATTAACACATCATATGGAGTGATTAAAACAGCAAAACAATCATTAAAAATTGATTTTTTGAATTTTAAAAAAAAGGGGCAAAATTCATGCGTAAATAGAAAAAATATTTAAAAAATATAAAATGGGACCCCAAATCTGTAAAATGCACATTAACATGTTCTACTATGATTAACACATCATATGGAGTGATTAAAACAGCAAAACAATCATTAAAAATTGATTTTTCGAATTTTAAAAAAAGGGGCAAAATTCATGCGTAAATAGAAAAAAATATTTAAAAAATATAAAATGGGACCCCAAATCTGTAAAATGCACATTAACATGTTCTACTATGATTAACACATCATATGGAGTGATTAAAACAGCAAAACAATAATTAAAAATTGATTTTTTGAATTGTAAAAAAAGGGGGCACAATTCATGCGTACATAGAAAAAAATATTAAAAAAATATTAAATGGCACCCCAAATCTGTAAAATGGATATTAACATGTTCTACTATGATTAACACATCATATGAGATAATTAAAACAGCAAAACATATTAAAAAAAGTATAAATACCTATTTTTGATAAATTTATGAAAAATGGCCCACCAAGCTTTGATTCAACAAAATCCGCCAATATAATGTGTTTTTTACTCAAATATCCAGCCAAGGTTGGTCGAAATTAGCAGTAGAAGGAGTGAGAAGGAGTTTGGAAGCAAGAAGTTTCAAAAAAACATCAAAAATGGACTTTAAAATGCAAAAAAAAATGGCCGTTTTTCGACCGTTACGGCGCTGACCGTTACGGGTGACCGTTACGCCCGTATCGGCCGTTACGCCCGTATCGGGCCCGTATCGGCCGATACGGGTACAAAAATTGGTATCGGCCGATACGGCCCCGAATCGGGTAACGGTGCGTACCGTTACCGTTACGTATCGGCCGTATCGGCCGATACGTAACCGATTTGGCATTCCTTCACCAGAGTTGCATTGATTTGGCTCAGTTAATGAGCCGCCTCTATAAGTTTTGCCAATTTTGGACCATAATCAATCTCATGGGTGTTTCCTGGTGAATCAGCCTGAAATCTCATCAAATCAAGTAGATAAGCACCAAGTTTAAGAACTATCAGTATTTTAAATAGCTTATCCTATGTAACATAGCGTAGCCTCCGTGCTAAGTGGCTTGTGAAAATAACTTAAGTCGCACGTAGCATACACTACACGCTATTGGCTATCAGTCTTTTAAATACGCTATGTAAGCATGCACTACATGCTACGGGCTATCAGTCTTTTAAATATGCTATGTGATGTAGCTATACACCCATGATGCTATTGGGGGGTTGACTGTCAATGAGAACCTTAATGGAAGATCGTAATACAACAAGAAAAGAAAATAGGACGCACTAAAAGAAGCACAAACTTTAGCATATAATGCAATACAAAGGCCTTCCAAACTAACCATCCAGATTGGCATAAGAACATTGGATAACCAGGACATTAAAAGTCAAGAACCAAATGAAGCAACAATCAACAAAGCTGCAGAAAAGAGGTCCTAGATTTTTAAATCCACAAGTGCCCAAGACAATCACCTGTCTAGAGCATGGTTTCAAATAGCAGTATGGGAGTGCAAATCGCCTGGAGAGTGAATTTGGTACAACTCACCTGTTCCATTTTGATTGTTTCTGTCCCATGTCTCCAGTGACTATTCCCGGTCCCACTGGACAATATTTGAACCATACTCTGAGAAGCGAAGCATACTCTGGTCTCTGAGAGGCATAATTTTGCAACATGGTCGGTAAATTAAGGCTATTGCTAAGCTGTTTCTTTTTCTTTTTCCCTGATGGCTCTGGACCTCAAAGCATGAACTCAAAAGTTAGTATCTGGAATTAGTGGCCCCATGAGTTAAGTTGGAAGTTCAAGTTAATTTGCGTTCTTAGTTCTTTAGGGTTCATTTCAAAGTTACTACATCTGCATTGAGTGGAGTGGCCATTGGCCGAAATGGCTGTTGTGCTTGGTTCAACCACTTGATGTATTGAGCACAACTACCATTTCAAGCCATTTTGACAAGACTCCATTCTACTGAATGCTGAATGGGGTTTCCACAATTTCCAAACGATGGCCTATTTGTTTAAAGGGGGGTAATGAGTACTGGTTCCTTTACAATTGTCTCAATTAAGAGGGTGTTTACAAGAATTGTGTTTCTTTCATTATGATCGATATTATGTTTGTTAATTAACTCCATTGTGGACGAGATGTGCAACCAAATATCCCTTTCAAGGCTGTTTCATATATATATATATATATATATCCCTTTTGAGGGGTTTTGACGCAGAACAACTAACCACTTGCTCTAAAAGCTCGAATATATAGAGCATTGCGAATCAATCCCTTTATCTCATATAGCCTAGGTCAAGCCCTCGGCCGAACCCCCTCGTGGGACCCCAATTCACTTAGGGTCGCGCCTCACACGAGCCACCCACCTCGAGCGTACCCTCGCTTTACACAGGCCACCCCACTCGAGCCCGATGTGAAAATGCCCCTGCATTAATCACCCCCGGTGAGGAGTCTCAAACACGTGACTTCCCGCTCTAATACCACTTTTGACATAGGACAAGTAACAATTTGCTCTAAAAGCTCAAACTAATAGAGTGGCAAATCAATCCCTTTATCTCATAACCCAGGTCAGGCCCTCGTTTGAACCCCTCTCGTGGGTCCCACTTAACATAAGTCCCGCCTCACACGAGCCAACCGCCCCGAGTGTGCTCCCACTTCACACAGGCCACCCACTTGAGCCCGGTGTGAAAATGCCCCTGCATTAGGTTTCACTGATTCATGGACAATACATTCCGGGTTGTGGTCTAGTACAAGCCCTTAATTACATTCCATAGGGAAAAACCCTTGATTAAAAAGGTAAAATCAAGTATGCTCACCATGAATGCAAATAATGCAATGTTATGATGCTCATATTAGAGTATACATCTGTATTGATGGTAATGCTCATTTCATAATATCAGCATTTGTAGCTGTTGCATAGAGAATCTCTTAGCTTTATAGCATTGAGGATTTAAAAGCTGGGCTTCGTGCATTTTGGTTGTCATGCTATGAGCCTATGATGCTCATGTCAGTGTCTGCTAGCGACAATGATGTTCATTTCATAATGTCTACATCTATAGTTGTAGCATAGAAAATCTTTTTAGCCTTGTAATGTTGAGGACCTAGTAGCTGGGCTTCAGATATTTTGAAGTCGTTGGACATCATGGCGTCTTATGTAGCTGATGAGTGTCAAGTGTCTCGTATAGCCAAAGGGTGTCATGGACTTCTCCATAGAGGCAGCAACTTTATATAGCAATGTAGTCAACGAGGCATCAGATAGCCAATGTAACCACAGTTTGGGATAATAGCTTGTCATGTCTTTGTAGCCACTCAAAGCATAGACAGAAGTCAATTCATAAGACATGTAGGTCCTATATAGTTAAGAAGTTTGGAGCTTTATAGTTGTTTACCCTATAGGTTTCACATGCGAGAGGAAGAGTGGCATCTAGTGTTGTATGGCATGGAGCCACCTGTGTTCATCTAAGTATGACACAGCCTACGTGAGAAGCATAGAGCATCACTAAAGCTAATGAAGATATCTATCTCACGGGGAGATGTTGACAGTAGAATAGCAGGTAAAGATTGATCTTCCATCCTTTGTAGATATAGGATGGATGCATGAGCAGGAGTGCCTTGGAGTCCAATACAAGACCATGTCCCTTATAAGCAAGGTACAACGTGACACTACTAAACATTGTGCATGGCGAGATCTAAAGATTGCAGGAGTCATTATGACTTGGCCCAAAACTACAGTGCCTTACAGGTGGGTGCAATGCATGGTGCTTCCATGGTCTAGCGGCTCTCTTCCATGGCGGAATAAGGTTAGAACCAGCTATTGGAAGCAAGACGTGTCTGCTCCTGGCATGAAGTGAATGAAAAAGTGACTCAAAACAATTTCCAATCTTAATGCAGATTTTCCTTGAACTATGGTTGAGCATTCACCATGCGCTTGGCGCAGAGGCAATGTGGCAGGCTTGTGATGAGGTGTGCGCTTGCCGTAGAGAATGGTTGGTTTGCGCATACCGTAGAGCCTTCCATAGGAAGGCTACACCATGAGCGTAGTACCTTCCCTTCCCAAAGGGAATGTTAGTGTCCAGATTAGTGAGGCTCATCTCAACTTTAAGAAGAGTGTTAGAGTCTAAAGTCCCAAGACGACCAGCCAGCTAACTCCTTGCAAATGAGGCTTGAAGGGGTATTTATAATCTTAAGGTCTTGATTTCCCACCCAAAAGGTAGTTAGGCAGTTACACTAGTGCCCCTTGGTTGGACGGGAAGAGGCCAAGGTTACGTTGATCTTGGGAACTAAAGAATTGGTGTAGAAGCTAACACTCGCTTGAACGGAGCTGAGCACTTGCCGCTTAGGCATTAGCACCTTTGCACTAGCAGATAGTCATAAAGAGCCTTTGTGCTCTTAATCTTCCTGGAAGAATATATGCATAAAGGATAGATGGTTTGGCATAGGGTCCCTAGAATAGCATTGGACAGACACAGCCCTGTAAACACTCTTGGGTAGGCTCAATGGCTATTAGAGGTCAGAACTCACCAATGCGGATTTGGACCATGCCTTTTTTCCATACCAACAATCCCATCCTAACTCTTGGTCGTGTGCATGAAGTCGCTCGAACTATCCTTTAGGCTTTGGCACCATAAGGAAAAAAGTGAGGTTTCATATGTCAACAGTGGGTTAAGCTGTCAGGGTTAGGATTAAGGAAAGTTATTTCTCAGAGCACAAAAGCCTAACCAAGCTGACCACTCCCCTGGAAGACCTGTATCTGGGGGCTAGGTTAGAGCGAGTGCTTCCAAGGGGCTCATCTTCTCTCTCTTTATTTCAATTACTCTCACATGGTTTCGGTTGTCTATCATGGTTGAGGTATATGTGGGTTGTTGAGGATGGGTCGACTCAGGTCCAATCAAGTCATTGTCAATCCACAGCTTCATTTTCTTTTTTCTTTTTTAAACATTCCCACAGCCTCTCTCTCTCTCTCTCTCTCTCTCTCACACACACACACACACACACACACACACACACACACACACACAATGTTGTAGTTATGTCCATCTCAATACTTACCAAGGTTGAGTTACAAGTCATCACAGTTGGATTAGGTCAAGTCCAGTAATGCTCGAGCTCAACCAGTTTCCTTAACAGGTCTTGATTTCGGGTGGAACCTGACCAGCAGCCCACTTTGGTTGCCCAAACACAAATGACAAGCTAGGCCAATTGACCCATTGTCCCGACACAACCGTTTACTGGACTATCAAGTAGTTTGAATAAGTGAACAAGTCTAGGGAAAAATCTCAAAACATCTTTTGTTTGTTTACAAAAGAAGTCAAGAAGTCAACAAATCTACATATAGATTATGGAAAGAGCCAGCACCCCCCATCCATGAGCATTTTGGACAAAGCCACAAAACTCTCACCAAGCCATAAGAAACTTGCCTTGCTTTCTAGTTAAGGTACAAACTAGTGCTGGTAATCATGGGCCGAGGCATAATGAGCGATCGCATGCATGCCAAGCAGGCTTCCTCCTTCTAACAGAACTAGCTAAACAAGGAATAGGTTTGCGCAACCCGAAAAGGCCAAAATTAAAAAGTATATATTTCTTTTTTTACTTTATTGTATTTAATTTTTGCATCTTCCATCTTATTTGTTGTACCTTTTGAGCTTTGCTTGAGATCTCGAGTTCCCATCACTCTAACCCGATCTATAGCTGTGTATCTCTCTTAGCCATAGTTTTGTGTATTGCTTCTAGCTTTTGCTGCTAGTAGATCCAATTACTCAGTTAGGTTCTTTTAAGCTATCTGAGACTCAAATTTCATCAGCACCTAATGGTCATTTCAAACCACCCACTATAGATGGAACATGATCACTGAAGGACCTAACTGATACCCCCATCATGTATACACCACCTAGCCAACAAGTTTGCCTCTAAACGATTGTTGCTCACTACTCAATCATTACATCCTTACACAATGCAAGATTATATAATATTGAAAAAAGTGAACTCCACATCAAACATCCTTCTTATATCTAGGCATCACACATCCTTTATATATCTAGGATATAGGAGGCAATCAAGACTTTGGGGTCAAACTTAAGGACCCATTTGCCATTGCTTAAATCAATGCTTTTAGCCAATTGTAATTCTCAAAAGCACTTTAAGCATTACATACGTTTGGTTAGGGCCTGACATTAATTAATTACTAAAAGAAATTACCTAAAATGACAGTTTTTTTCCGAAGCGCCAAGGGAGATGTTTCCAAAGAGGCATTTTTGCTCTCTCCATCCAAAGGGTCATGACTCATGATTCAATGAGCACCTCATGTGAGGAGGCAGAACACATGTCCGAAATCCATGCACACAACAATGTGTCAAAGATCTGGGCCATTCATTAGTTAGGCTGGAGCCACTCGTCAAGTTAGCAACATACATCAGCTGGATTTAGACTAGGGTGCAAATTCCCAAGTCAATAACAAGGTATTTGGAGCATTTCTCGGGTATAAATAACATAGTACTCCCACACCAGTATGGTCCCTTCCAGTATTGACCCCCAGCCCCAAAAAGCAAGCAAGGTAGTGTGGGGGGTAGTTGAGAGCGTTAACTAGACAATTCTATTTTCTAGGATATTGCCATGCTGACACTGGGGTACACTTGGCACTCCTAGACATGACATGACACTTCAAAACTTTGTATGAATATCAATCTAGAGTGTCCTAGTCATGTCATCGAGTTGTGTTGCATGTTGAAAACTCTAAGTGAGGTGTCCTCTCCACAAAACTTCCCTCTTATCTTTCTCAATTCTTTTTGTATGTGAATTTATTTGGTCAAGCTGAAGATCTCTCACCTAGCCCTCAAGCTTGCCTCCACTATCTTGTTGTTGAAGCAATTACTAATAAGGACTCTCTAGATCTTAGTTCAATTTTCATTATAGGTACCTTGATCCATAGAACAAAAAAGCACAATCTTTGATCTTTTTGCATCTTGTTCTTCTGTTGGGGTTTTCTAATAGTTTAATAGAGCGAGTGATGCTCATACAAACGACTATTTCTTTTAAAAATCATGCGTAACTTTTCAATGTTTGATTATAAATTATTTGTTGTTCATATTACTACTTCACAAGTAATTGGTTACTATAGGAACTATGTAAATATTGCTTCCTAATTTCCTTTGTCTTTATGTTTTCATCGTTTTATTTTACGTGTTAAGTTTATTCGGATAGCTAAAATATATTTATTTCTGTAAGTGTTGTTTGTGCCTATATTTTGGAATTTGGGTGAGGCACCCACAATGATAATTTGATTTAATATTTTAAATATTTTTATTGACCTTTGTAATGTTCAACAGTTTGCATCCATCAAAAAATTTTATTTAAGATATTTAGCTTTCAAGATTTTTTTTTTTTTTTTTTTAATTACTTATTCAATTTATTATATGATATTATACAATATTTTCAAGATTTTTCTGCAGTTTATCATACCTGATCAGAATCTACATAACTCACTCGAAAGTTTTGTCCAATTGAGCCATGCCCAAGTTCCAAGCTTTTGAACCATGCAAGTGGAGGGTGGCCTCAACCAGGTCATCAAAGCATGAACCACTCTTTTTGTACCATTTCATAGGTGGGAAATAATTAAAGACATAAACAATTATGTATAATATACCAAAATCCAAAATAGAAGATGCAACGCAAGGCAGGCAGAAACACATTTTACCAATGTCTACTCAAGCACATTATGGAAGTAGTAAACATCATCCTGAACAACATAGGACCCATTATCATTCACCTCCTACACCCTACATTAGTGACAATAGCCTCCACACTAAACCAGAGGCTGCATCACCATACAACTATCTCAGTCTACCAGACCTGCTACAGAGGCATAGCTGGTGTAACATAAAGAAAGCTTCCCTAGAAATAGGCAGGGTTTTAGCTCCTTCCTGCAGAATATGAACTCAGTGCATCAAAGCATCTAGAACCCAAGGTATACTTGAATAACTTCATAAGGACAGGAAGATGTTCCTAAAACACGGTGAACACCTAAAAAATTAAAATTGAAGTGCACTTCATACCTAAGATGCACTCAGGAAGCCTCACAAGTCGACTTGGGTCATACAGTTGAACAACTTCTAAAAGCATCAGCAGTTAGCACAAAGGTTACCCAGTCAATAATAATGCTCCGAGGCCACATACAAAAAATCTCAAAAGAACGGAAACAAACTCATAAAATGGACAAATGTGAGCTCACACGCTTGCTAGATAACTAAGATGTTTAGGTGGTGCCACAACATTATTAGGCATTGACCACTCGAAGAACGGCTCGCTTCACTAAACTCATTAATCTACCAAAAAGCATGACATGATGGGGAAAGGGGCTAATTAGAGGGTCCCAAGTACATTTTATTGATTGTCTTCACAAGTTTATAGACCAAAATCCATTACAAAGAACTTCAGGTTGACATGTTCCACTAATCAATCATAGAGAAGTGTGGAACTGAAACAAACAAGTAAATTAATCAATTCCAACAGCAAAATAACAAAGATCAGATAAAAAGTTAACACGACTAAAACCAAGAGGTGAGAAGGCACAAACCACATAATAACTTTCAGTACCTTTTAGTATGTTCCTCCAGAAAATTAGATCTACGATCTACACAAGGGACTGAAAAAGGATGGTTGGTCACAGTAACATATGGGCATAAAAAATGGCAATGAGCATGCAATTAGCAAAGCTTTACGACCAACATCACCAAGACATTCCAACTTCACACCACATACATACGTACATACATACATTGCCAACCACTCGATAGCTAAGCTGGCAAGAAATCTGCTTTCTATTGGGAGATGATGCTGGTTTCAGTCTACTTGAACCAATACGTGATCACCAAAAAGAAAATTGGAATAAGATTTTTTTTTTTTTTTTGATGAATGGGATAAGATAAACCCCATGTAGATCCAGTGATGCTATGCCCACATCAAGATCTGCATCACAAAGTATAGCTGACATGCATAGAATAGCCAAATTTCAACTATAAAAAACGTATGGATCTTTGGCTACACTGATTTATCTCAAGGACCCAATTAAGCCCCAACAATTAATGGAACAGTATCAAAACACAAGAAAAAAAAAAAATCCAATCAACACTAGAACGAATACAGCAACAACCAAGCAAAAGATAGAGAAGACCCAAAAAAGTCAGACCAACCTTTGCATAGTAGTCCTTCCAGACTCTGCGTGCAATCTGATGCCCGCCCAAATCAAAAGCCTTGAATTTGATCTTCCCAATACTCAATTCCTCCGAAGTTGGGTACTGCGTGGGCTGATGCTGGACCAACCTCTAAAAAAAGATCAACAGGAAAAAAAAAAATGTCAAAAAGAAAAGAGAGAGAACTCCAAAACATTCAAATCTGACCTAAAAGTCACAAAAAATCCAAAAAATAATTAAAAAAATAAAAAATAAAATTTGAACATCGAATCCAACAAAGAAAAATCAAAGAAAAATAAATCATCTAAAAATCATAAAAACAGTAGGCATGAATCTCAATGGCATGGCAATGACCCTTTAACTTGCATAAAATAAAATAAAAAATCAGAAAAACGCCTGACCTTCCAGCATATCTGATCTAAAAAACATGAAGAAAACAAATCAAGAAAAGAAATCAAAAGAAAATAATAAAACTTCCAGATCAACTAATCCAACCAGAATGCTAATGAAATTAGAGTTTTTTTAAAGCACAAATTAATAAAAACAATTTTACAAAATAACAACAATAATTGTCCGTAACATCCAATCCAAGCATAAATTAACAAAATTTCAAAAAATTAAAAATGTATAAAATCGCAAATATATTTAAAAATTGCAAATTTTCTGCAGAAAACTCAAAAGTCAAGATCCAGAGAGAGAGAGACCTCATCTTTGAGCATATGAAGAAGAGTCGTCTTTCCGGCATTATCAAGCCCTAGAAACAAGATCTTGGCCTCTTTCTGCCACAAACCGAGCGAGGCGAGAACGCCATAGAACCAATCAACGAGGAACATAATTTCCAGCAAGAATCCGCCCCCGATCCGACAAGATCATCCAAAATCCGGCGAAATTTCGCCGGAATCAGAACGGAGGACCCAGTAAGAAAATCAACGGCTCAGATATCTCGATCGCGATGCCGGGTAATCACGCGAGACTGCGAGAGACAGAGAGAGAGAGAGAGAGGGGAGAAAAGAGAGTCTTCTTTGTCAACCGTACCAAAGCGTATATTTATTTATTTTTGTCTGATGAGCTGGAAATGTGGGGTTACCGGCTGAGGAATACGGAACATGGAAAGTGGTCTGTACGGCAGCGAGGTCACAGGCTGGGTAACCGGGATTTGGCGGTTGAGATGTAATTTCCAATAGGAAGAGGAGGATGGGAGTTTCGTCGTCATCGAATTGGTTTCTAGCCGTCGATTTAGAAACCAGCGGCTGAGATCTGTTTTCTTTTTTAACGTTTTCTTTTTTTTATTTGAGAAATGCTACTGTGCTCTCGCGCGTTAGATTAATGAGATGGTATCGCGGTACACGTGCCGACAATGAACATACGTGTGAGATCTGGACAGTTGATCAGGTTGGGAGCAATGTCAAAATGCAGTGTCCCGGAAGTTACACTTTATCACTCAAAAGATGCGCGACGCTTGTTTAGGAGCTAGAAAAAATGATCAACGGTCCTTATTCAGTTCATCCCGTGCAGCCTATCTGATCAGTGGATGGGCCTCGTCTGGGTCTCCGCCTAGATGAAGGGTCCTGATCCTGCACGAGAGTGTTATGTTGACATCTGCTCTGTACGGGAGACTAGACCATTCATCACGTGGGCACAACTTCAATATGATTATTCAAGGAAATTAGGTTGGTCGACTTAACATCAGTCGCACCAATGCGTTGAATATGGACCGCTTGTCAATTCTTTTCTCAACCGTCAATTTTTTTTAAGCCGTTGCATGGTTTGAGTGCACTCCACCTAGCCAATGGCTCTGATGTGTGCCTCGCTGTCGCATGTAGTGATAACTTTCAATACATCTTTTCGCGAATCGCCTTTCCATCTCTTGCTTAGCCAAGAACAGACACGGATTTCGAAAGCATTTCTCAGAAGCTCCTGCCTGAAAACCTAGGTGGGGCCTAACGCGAAGTTTGTGTGAAGTAGAACCCCCCATCCGTTTTTTTATATAATTTTAAGACATGGTGCTAAAAATAAACTGGATCGAATACTCAAGTGATCCGAAAACGTTTGGGCCACGTAAGTTTTGAATCAGGTAATATTTTTGTTTTCAGTCCATCCCGGTAGGAACGAATTTATGAATGGCATGGATGGCATGTAAAGATTACTCTCGACCTTAGGGAAGTTTAAACGGCGGGAATTTCCCTACCCACATTTTCCTTTAATGGCCTATTTTGAGTGTTGGATCCGATTCACTCTTGGTCTGTAAATTTTAAAATGAGCTCAAAAAACTGATGAACGAAATAGATTTCTCACAAAACATCATCGGTGGGCCTACTTAAGTTTACACGCGTGATTTCCGCGGACGCGACCACAGCTCCCACGTGGCACTCGTGTCTGGGTCTATGCGCCCATCTGCTGAGGGCCATGCGGGCACGGATTAGGTACTACCCGCCTGTTCCAAGCTCGAGACAGCCGGAGGCTCTGAGGGCCACTGAAGGGCCACCGTGATTTATGTGTTTTATCCAAACCGTCCATCCATATTTCCATATCATTTTAGATGGCTAAACCGAAAATAAGGTAGATATGATGCTTAAGTGAACCACACCACAGGAAGCATTGGTACTAAGGACGGTCACCATTGAAACCTTCTTAGGGTCTATTGTGACAATTATTTTCCATCCAACTGGTTGATATGGACATATACAATTGGATAAAATGAAAACAAACAAATATTGTCTTGATCCAAATCTTCTGTGGTCCTGAAAATAATTTTCACCTTAGGAATTTAATTCCCCTTATGTGGTCCATTTGGACATTGTACATTTGTTATTTTTAGTTTCATAATTTAAAATGATATTTAAAAATGGATGAATGGTGTAGGTAAATTTCATACATCACGATGGCCTCTCAATTGCCCTATGAGCCTCCCACCTCTCCCGAGCTTAGAAGAGGCAGGGGTAGTACCTAATCCGCAACCATGCCTGGGTGCCACCGGCGCAGGAGGCAAACTTGCTACAACCCCTCTCAGGAGAACGTGTAACTACAAGCTCAGTGGACGTGGATTGTGTCCTGCCCCTGTGGGACGGTAATCCGTTTGGGCAGAGCTTCGTGGGGCCTAAAGTGATGCAAGTATTTTATCCACACTGTGAATTGCTTTTATTAGACCATTTTAAATTATGATCTAAAGAAAGAAGCAGGTCCACAACTGCAGTGAACTACACCAAAGGAAGCTGCCGTGATAATGGTACCCACCATTGAAACCTTTATGAGGGCCACTGTGATGTTTTTTTTACCATCTGACCTATTAATAAGGTCATGTAGGCGTGGGTGAAGTGAAAACACAAATATAAGCTTGATTCGGAACTTCTCCCGCTCCCAAGAACTTTTTAATACTGGACGTTCAATCCCCACTTTGTAGTCCACTTAAGGCTTATACTGCCTAATATTTTTCATCATGTCTTAAAATGATCTAAGAAAAATGATTAACAGCGTGGATAAAATACCTATATCACTTTGGGCCCACAGAGCCCGGCCAGGGCAGATTACCGTCCGGGCGGGGTAGGACGCAATCCGCGTCCAAGCTCAGTAAGGGGACGTGGATTAGCAACCGACGGGTTAGCAGGGCTACTGAAGTGACATCACCAAATTATGTGAGCCCGCCATGATATATTTGTTGTATCCACACTATTCATCCATTTGGAGATATCATTTTAGACTATAATCCAAAGAATAAGGCAGATCCAAATCTGAAGCGGACCCCACCATGGAAAACAGTGAGAAGAGTGATCGTGCACCACCATTGAAATCCTCCTAAAATCCACCGTAATATTTATTTGAGATCCAACCTGTTCATGTGTTAACGCAGACTTGAAGTAAGAGAAAACACAAATATCAGCTTGATCAAAAAAATTTGTGTCCTTTGGAAGTTTTTAATGGTGGGCGTCATCTCCCTGCTGTTTTCTATAGTGGGGTCTACTCTAGTTTTGGATCCCACTCATTCTTTGGTTCTTGCCTAATATGATCTCTCTCCAAATGGATAGAGGGTGTTGATACAAAACATACATCATGGTGGGGGCCACAGAACTTGGTTACCTAACTTGTAGTAGGCTGTAGCCGGTCACGCTGCTCAACCGGTCAGTTGCTAATCCACGTCCCATTAAGGCGGCTACTCCCCCTGCCCAGGGCCAATAGTTGGTGGTTAGTGCTTTATAGGCCTCACCATGATGTATATGCTTCATCCATACTGTACATTTATTTTTATAAATCATTTTATGGTATAAGACAAAAAAATGAGTTATATCACAATCTCAAGTGGACCGCATTACAGGGTGTTGAATGAACATCGACCATTAAAAACTTTTTGGAGCCTATAAAAGTTTTGGATCAAGCTGATATTTGTTTTTTCCCTTCATCTGGGTCTTTATGACCTAATCAACTGATTGGATGTCAAATAAACAGTACAGTGGGCCTTGGGAGAATTTTAATGGTGGATATCCAATCACTATTATTTTCCTGTGGTGTGGTCCACTTGAGATTTATATTCCTCTCATTTTTTTATGTTAAGTCCTAAAATGATCTAAAAAATGGATGAACCGAATGGATGACACGGATGCATCATGTTGGGCCCAGGGAGCACAGACCATCAGCCACGGGGTGGTGGCTGAGGGAGTGGCCAATCCGTTCTCCAGTAAGGCCACCGTGACGTCCGTGTGACGTATACTCTGTTCATCTGTTTTATCAGAAATGGGTAAAGCCAAACGAAACAGTAGGTATGAAAACACCTTCTTTGAAACATCTTCAGCCCACCATGATGCTTATATGCCATCTAAACCGTTCATAGGGTGACTCCCACCGCGATGAAGGGAAAACACAAACATCAAGCCGATCTGATCTAAAGCTTATGTGGGCCCATGAAGATTTTAATGGTTAAAATTCAATCCCACTATTTCCCGTGCTCTGTGGCCCACTTAAGCTTTTGCTGACGCAGCAGGTGGACGGAGTGGATATAAAAGATACGTCGCGGTGGGACCAAAAGGGTCGTGGTTACGGAAGCGGAAGGTACGTGTCGTGCGAAGCTGAGCACTGACGCTGCTCGAAGCTCTGAGTTGTACGAACGGCTCAAAGGATATCAAAGTTACATGGGCCCTACAGTGATGTATTTATTATATCTACATCGTTTATCTATTTTTAGATCATCATCCAAAAAATGAATTATATCCAAAAATTATCTGGACCACACCACTAATAACAACAGAGATAATGATTTTCACTGTTAAACAATTCGTAGGGCCCACTAAAACGTTTATTTTCCATCCAATATGTTGACAAGGTCCGAAGAGCTGAATGAAGAGAAAAAAGAAATTTCATATTAATCCAAAACTTGTGTGACCCCAAAAATATTGAGTAGCCATGCTGCCTACTCAAGTGACGTCACCCAGTTCTATGAGCCCCAGTACGATGTATGTGTTGTATCCAAGACCGTTCATCCATTTGGAGATATCATTTTAGGGCATAAGCCAAAGAATTAGGTAGATCCAAATCTTTAGTGGACCCCGCCGTAGAAATCAGTGGGGAGAGTGATTTCCACCATTGAAATCTTACTAAGGCTCACTATAATGTTATTTGGAATCCAAATGTTCACAAATTAACAAAGACATGTAAGAAGGGAAAGCACAAGTATCAACTTGATCGAAAACTTATATGGGCGTTAGAAGTTTTTAATGGTGGGCGTCACTCTTCCCACTGTTTTATGTGGTGTGGTCCACTGGAAATTTGAATTTTACTCATTCTTTGAATATTGCCTTAAAATGATCTCTAAAAATGTATGGACGGCATGTATACAAAACATTTATCATCATGGCCCACAGAACTTTGGTCACGTCACTTCAGTAGTGAGTCTCCCTACTTAACCTGTCCCGTCAGCAGCTAATCTGCGTCCCGACATTACACGAGCTCCCCGAAAATTCGCGTCCGGTTTCTTGGTACTCATCGAAAATGTCACTCCCTGTAAAACAAACAAATGGTGTAGTTGACCACTACTTTGAAAATGGCCGAGAGTCTTGAGATTAGAGCTGGGCATCAGACCGAATCGAATCGGATTGGGTCCAACTCGACTTGGTCCGAGTTCTACATAGCCCTGACCCGAACTTGATCTGATCCGAGATCGAATCCAAGTCATCTTACTCGAACCGATCGAAACCTATACTGGCCTGAACCGATCCGAGTCCTACTCGGTCAGGAAAATCGAGTAAAATCGCATTGGACAAGGTTTGGATCAGTCCACCTGGGCCTGATGGAGGACGCCATGGTCCTCCTCCAGATCGGAAAATGCCGAGCAGATTACTACATCCACAGAGCCACAGCCTACCAAGCTACATGCCGTATTGCTGAGGCCATTGCTGACTGCGATCGCACACTCGCCCTCGATCCATCTTCCATCCCTGCTCTCTCCACCCGTGCCAAACTCCACGAATCCATCTGCTGCTACCCCGACTGCCTCCGTGACCTCTATCACCTCAAGCTCCTCTACGATGCCATCCTCCGCGACCACAAGCTCTCAGGCCCCACATGGAAGCAACATGCATTCAGATACAGGGATGTTTCCACAAGCCTATGAACCCTCACATCAAAGATCCAAGAACTGAGGTTGCAAGTCGCTTCCGGTGACGCCGCCAACATTGATTACTACGCATTAATCGGGCTGCAGCGGGGATGCACGAGATCGGAGCTGGAACGGGCCCATCTGCTTCTGTCCTTACGTCACAGGCTCGACAAATCAACAGGAATCGTTGATCGATGCGAGTTCGTCGATGATCGTGATGTGGATACGATTAAGGATCAAGCAAGGATGTTGGCATTGTTGTTGTATCGGTTGCTACAAAAAGGATATTCAAGCGTCATGGCTTTAATCATGGATGAAGAAGCAGTTAAAAAACAGAGGCAGTGGGCCGCTGCAGCAGCAGCCATACAAAATGCAATCCCTCTTCTCGAATCGAAATTGGAAGTGGATACAAATAATAAAATGATGGAATCGTAACAGAAAGATTTTAGGGTTCGGCACGTTCGGGTGCGACCTTGTGAGTAAAGAGGAACGGGTAGGGTAAAAACTTAAAAAAGGTATATTATCTATATATATATATATATATATATATATATATATATATATATATATATATATATATATATATATATATATATATATATATAGGGAAAATGTACTATGTGCTCGACCTCACGAGTTCGTCCCATGAGGTCGAGCTGTGTGGGCCCCACCATGATGTGTTTCGAACATCTACCCCATCAGTCAGATGCACCATTCCATCGTGGGCCTAGGTCTCAAAAATCAAGTCAATCCGTGACTTGTGTGAGCCACACCACATACAGAAGTGGGGAGGGGCCATGCACCATTAAAACATTCATAATCATTTTTTGGGCCCACAGAGATGTGTTTTGCAAATCCAGTCCATCCATTATGTGTGTCCCACTTGGATGAGGGTTCAGACCAAGTTTCAGCCGCATTCAAAACTCAGGTGGGCGCCACCAAGTGCTTTTATATGTTTTAACGGTGTCTTCACATGATTTTAGATGGTATGGCCCACCTGAGTTCCGTATACGGCTGATTTTTGGGATGTCCCATAATTTAGAGGGGACCCATCAAATGCACAGTGTTGATGGTCGACACGCATCACGGTGGGGCCACACAGCTCGACCTCACGGGAGCTTATTGTGAGGTCGAGTGCATAATACATTTTCCTATATATATACACACACACACACACACACACACACACACACACACATAGGTGATGGGTAAAATAGTAAATTATTAGTTATTAATACATTCGGTCCAGTCCGAATCAGATCCAATCGGATCAGATTTCGGATTGATCTGGTCTGAATTGACATTGACCCGAACCCGATCCAATTAACGGTCAGATCTGCCTGATCCTGCTCGAAGCTGACCGATCCAGGCCGTCGGTTCAGTTCGAATTGGATTGAATCTGGTCGGATCGGGTTAGACATGCCCAACTTTACTTGAGACTTGTCCTCCTCACGTTTTGACGTACACCTATCTAGACAATTCAAATTATGGGTCCCATTGTAGGTGGCATGACTATTAAATCACACGGATCAACCAATCCTAACCATCGAATTAAATGCTATCTAATCGACGGTTAAGAGAAGTACCGTGATTGGTCCATATTTGAAGCAGAAAATCAGATGGTTAGCGTTATTTTCTTAGTGCAATTATTTTGTTATCCTTCGTATACATTCAGGTAAGCAATTAGGACTCTGGAATGTCGTACAACCATGCCACTTGCAGCTGCAAAGTGTTGAGACTCAAATATTGCATAATTTTCCCCATTTATATCTTGGTTTTATGAACATAAATCATCTTAATATTCTATTTTACTCATGTATGTGTTGCAAAGTGAATTTAAAAGCTTAGATTGAAAAAGGGTGCTAAAAACTAAGAATTTGATGCTCAAAAATCACCAAGGCAATGGATGGATCTTAGGAAACCAGGATTGAAGAATTCATATGCCAAAGATCCAAGAAAACCAAGTGAGGAATGAAAAGAATCGAAGATTTGAAGTGAAGAATCCTGAAATCATCCTGAAAAGTGTATTGTAAAGCTCTGAAGTCTATTTTGGAAAACTACGCAGCAGGAAGTCTGTTTTAAATGAACTATGCAGTGAGAAGTCTATTTTAGGAAAATACGTATATTTGAGGCGTTTTCTAGGGTTTTCAACTTTGTACGAAAATTGGAGTTCCCTACTTATAAATAGGGTCTCCTAGGGCATTCTTAAATATCATTAGAAGCATTCAAGAGCAATATTTAGAGTTTTTTAAGAGTTTTTAGTTTTATTAAAGCTTTATAAGTTTTTTTTTTTTTTTAGATCCTTTCTATTTGCATTTTTTTTCTTTCTTTCTTGTTGCTTTTTATTTCTGCAATTTAATTATGTTTTTTTAAGTTCCTTTTAGCCCAAGCTAGAAGGGAAGCACATGGGTTTAATAATTTTTTAAGATTATGATGATTGATTGTTTTAATGATGAGAATAATGGTGTGTGCATATTATCTATTATTTAGGTTTTGTTTTTTATCCTCTTGTAAGATCCATATGTTTCCATCATATGAGATCTACATTGATGGATAGGCTTACCCTAGATCAATCAGATTTCCTAGATAGGAGAGGTTCTCAACCTGTTATATTTCTTTGATAGTCATTATCCTATAGATATTGAATACTTAAAATCACTGGCGCTTGAGAATATATATCAATGATGCAAATCTATTATTTTCTAATATTTTATATCACTTATTAAAATATTTAAAGTGTTTTATTTTCTGATTAGGCTGACCATAGTGATCAGATCCTAGTTGTGTTATCTAAGTCATCATGATTTTGGAACATTAACCTATATGTGGAACTTTGAAGCTTAGGTGTTATTTTATTCAGTTGAATTACATCCATTCAAAAATCTCAAAATCAAATCATCTGTTTAGTTTTTATTACTTAGTTTGTTTTGCATTTGATTTTTTCCTTCTCGCAATTCATCTCCCTATGGGATAGACCCTGTATTCACAGGATATTACTTATGAACCTCTGCACTTGGAGGCAAGCAATCAAGTTTTTGGCGTCGTTGCCGGGGAGAGACTGAGATAGATCAGATCTGTGCAAGATAGCTAAGGTAAGTTTTCTTCTAAACCCTCCAGATTTTCTGTAGATTTTTTTAATTTATTTTTATTTTTTTATTTTCTTTTTCTTTGAAAATAAATTCAGTTGGGTCTTTCAAGCACTAACTGGACATAAGGTTGCCCTGCTTGGGATTTTATCACCCAAGTGCTATAGTTGTCCTACAGTTGCTGTTTGATCACAAAGATCATCCGCTGAATCTATTTTCCAGATTAGCATAGTTTAATTTCTGCATTAGTTTTGCTTTTATTTATTTATTTATTTATTTTATTATTATTATTTTATTTTTTTTATGGACTGAACCCTTATGGTCGGCCCTGCCACATGGGTTGTTGATTTATTTTGCTTTGTGGACTAAACCCTCATGGTCGGCCCTGCCACCTAGGTTGTTGATTTATTTTGCTTTGTGGACTGAACCCACATGGTTGGCCCTGCCACCTAGGTTGTTGATTTAAGTTTTTATTTTTATTTTAAGTATCATACTTGTTATTTGAATTAGTGGTATTTGTTGTGTGGTGTGGATGGTTTATGTTCCGTTGGAGTAGGGATAAAAAAAAATCAACTCTCCTCTAAAGGGGGACTAGTTCCAGGCCTTGATCATTCACTTAGAAGACGCACTCAACATCACTTGGATTCCATGGCAGATCCAGTTGATAATCCAAATCCAAATCTACTAGATCCAACTATAAATCAAAATAATCCTCCTCTTGAGGATGAAGATGAAGTTCATAAGAATGTGTTAAACCAACCACGGACTTTACGTGAACATTTACACCCTGAGAGATCAACTTTACCATCTTGCATAGTGTTCCCTGCTCACACAGGGAACATTAATTTTAAACCAGGTGTGATTCAATTAATTCCTAAATTTCATGGCTTAGATTCTGAAAGCCCCTACTTGCACCTCAAGGACTTTGAGGAAGTAATTGCAACGTTACAAGTAAACAATGGCAATAGGGATGTACTTAAGCTTAGGTTATTCTCATTTTCTCTAAAGGATCGGGCCAAAGCATGGCTCAACTCTCTAAGACCTAATACCATCACTTCATGGCAAGCCTTAAGTAGAGAGTTTTTGAAAAAGTTCTTTCCCGAGCATAAACAAATGCACTAAAACAAGAAATCATGTCATTCTCCCAAAAGGGGAATGAACTATTTTTTCAAGCTTGGGAGCGCTTTAAAGACATTCTAATTACTTGTCCACATCATGGTTATGAACCATGGCACGTGATTGATGCTTTCCGAAAGGGGCTCACCATGGATACCCGTCAGTTCATAGAGATGATGTGTGGTGGAACCTTTCTTGACAAAGATCATAATGAGGCTTGAGATTTTCTAGATATGTTAGCAGAGAATACTCAGACATGGGATGTCTCTGCTAAATCAGACCAAACTAGACCCATTCCTATAGAGAAAGCGAGAATGTATGTCCTATGAGAGGAAGACGACTTTAATGCAAAATTCGCTGCATTGGCTAGAAAGGTCGAAGCCTTAGAAATTAGGAAGGTTGATATGGTTAAAGCAAACACTTCCTTAGGTAATTTTTATAGCATTTGTGGTGGTACAGACCATGACACAAAGGATTGTCTAGTAATCTCAGTTGTACAAAATATCACGTATGAGCATGATCAAGCAAATGCTATAAACAATTACCAAAGGTCAGTTATGCAACCAATGGGAAACACGTACAATCCAAATTGGCGTAACCATCCTAATCTTAGTTGGAGGAATAGACTACAAATTAATGTGCCTACTGCACCTCAAATGCCTCCACAAAATAACTTCTTTGGGGCACCTAACAATGCACCATATGTGCCCCCACCAAAGCGATCATCTGTGGAGGATACATTGACCACATTCATGAACTCTCAAGCTCAAATGAATCAGTCTCTAATCCAATCAAATCAGGAGTTAAAGACAGCTGTGGCTAGGATTGAGACTCAACTAAATGCCAGGGAAAAAGGCACCCTTCCTTCTCAACATGTGTCAAACCCTCGAAACACACATTTCATTGGAGACTCAAATCCAAGTGAGTTACATCATGAACAAGCTAAGGCCATCATTACCTTGAGAAGTGGAAAAGAGATCGATAACAAGATAATGCAACCGGTAGAAATACTGGAGGATGAGCCACTGTCTCAAGAAAATGATGAACCGGCTATGGTTCAAGAGCCGCAACACCAAAAGGATAAAGAGACTAAGTCATATGAGCCTCCAGTTCTGTTCCCATCTAGACTTCGGAATCCAACTGTCCCCATGAAATATCAAGAGGTGTTAGATGTGCTCTAAAAGGTTACTGTCAATATTCCTCTGCTTGATGTCATTAGACAAATTCCATCATATGCTAAATATCTCAAGGACTTATGCACTGTAAAGAGGAAATTAAATGTGCATAAAAAGGCCTTCCTTACTGAGAAAGTGAGCGCTATCATTCAACAAAGGGTTGTACCCAAATACAAAGACCCGAGAAGTCCCACTATTCCTTGTATTATTGGAAATTTTCAAATTGAGCATGCTTTGCTAGATTTGGGTGCAAGTGTCAACTTAGTACCTTATTCGGTTTACAAACAAATGGGGTTAGGCGAGCTTAAACCAACCACGATTACACTCCAACTCGTTGACCGCTCTATTAAGGTACTAAAGAGAATTTTAGAAGACGTGCTAGTCTAAGTGGAGAAATTCTACTTCCCTGTAGAGTTTATTGTACTAGACACTGAACCATGTGTAAATGCTAGCGCTCAAGTTTCCATCATTTTAGGCCGCCCATTCCTAGCAACTTCAAATGCAATCATAAATTGCAGGAATGGAATAATGAACTTGTCTTTTGGTAACATGACTCTAGAGCTAAATATTTTTAATTTATGTAAGCAGCCCATTGAGAATAATGAGATCCATGAGCTAAATTTCATGGACTGCTTGATAGA
This sequence comes from Magnolia sinica, assembly GCF_029962835.1. NCBI lineage: Eukaryota > Viridiplantae > Streptophyta > Magnoliopsida > Magnoliales > Magnoliaceae > Magnolia > Magnolia sinica. Next base: position 67,893,558 of record NC_080586.1, on the reverse strand, counting down.
AGAAGAGGAATTGGAACCTAGTTTGACTGAGGAATTGATTCAAGTCATTGGAGACTTGAAAAATTTTGATTTAAAAAAAGTGCTTGCTGAAATTTCTGATGATAATGAGAGCACTACCACCCAGGACATTGGTATGTACCAATGGAGACCACGCACTCAAATCCTATCTATTGAGGACTTGCGACCTCTGCCATCACCAACCAATGTTCAAAAGCTTGATTTAAAACCACTACCAAATGAGCTTAAGTATGTATACTTAGGTAAAAATAAAACTTATCCTGTGGTGATCTCTTCATTTTTAGAGAAGGATCAAGAGATTAAATTGTTGAAAGTTCTAAGAGACCACAAAGGAGCTTTGGGTTGGACCATTTCTGACATCAAGGGTATAAGCCCTTCTATATGCACCCATCGGATCCACCTCGATGATGACGCCAAACCAATTAGACAACCTCAAAGGCGTCTCAATCCAAACATGATGGAAGTTGTAAAAAATGAGGTGATCAAATTATTGGATGTGGGAATCATCTACCCAATATCTGATAGTGTTTGGGTGAGTCCAACTCAAGTAGTCCCAAAGAAATCTGAAATAACTATTGTGTAGAATTCTAATAATGAACTCATACCAACACGTGTCACCACTGGTTGGTGTGTTTGCATTGACCATAGAAAATTGAACCAGGTTACAAAGAAGGACCATTTTTCTCTACCATTCATTGATCAAGTTTTAGAGAGGGTAGCAGGTCACTCATTTTATAATTTTCTTGATGAATATTCTGGATATAACCAAATAGAGATAGCCTTGGAAGACCAAGAGAAAACCACGTTCACTTGTCCATTTGTCACGTTTGCTTTCAAACGGATGTCATTTGGATTGTGTAACGCCCCAGCAACTTTCCAACGATGTATGTTAAGTGTTTTTTCAAATATGGTTGGAAAGTTTCTTGAGGTTTTCATGGATGACTTCTCTGTATTTGGGAGTAGTTTTGAGGAATGCCTCAACAATTTATCTCTTGTCTTGTCTAGGTATGAAGAGAAACACCTTGTCTTAAATTGGGAGAAATGTCATTTCATGGTTCAAAAAAGAATTGTTTTAGGCCATGCTATCTCTAAAAATAGAATCGAGGTAGATCGCTCAAAACTCGACATTATAGCTAATCTACCTATCCCCCGAACTGTTAGAGATATTAGATCACTTATAGGGCATGCTGGTTTTTATAGAAGATTCATCAAGGACTTTAGTGCCATTACTATACCCTTGACTAATCTTCTTCAAAAGGATGTTCCATTTAAGTGGACAGATGAGTATGCAAGTGCCTTTAATAAAATTAAATCATCCATTACCACTACACCTATCATGCATCCACCAGGTTGGACATTTCCTTTTGAACTAATGTGCAATGCAAGTGATTATGCCATAGGAGCTATTTTGGGCCAAAGGAAAGAAAAACGGCCCTACGTTATTCACTATGCGAGTAAAACTCTAAACTCGGCCCAAGTGAACTACTCAACAACTGAAAAAGAGTTACTTGCAGTAGTTTTTGCTTTGGATAAGTTTATGTCCTACTTACTGGGATCCAAAGTGGTCATTTTCACGGACCACTCGGCTTTGAAATATTTGTTATCTAAGAAGGATGCAAAGCCGAGACTTTTGAGATGGATCCTCCTACTCCAAGAATTTGACTTAGAGATAAAAGATAAGAAAGGAGTAGAAAACGTAGTGGCCGATCACCTTTCTAGATTGGTGTTAGATGATTCCATTGAGGAGATACATATTCAGGACACTTTCCCTGATGAACAATTATTTGCGATCTCCAAATTGCTTTAATATTCGGATATAGTGAACTATCTTGTAACGGGAAAAATGCCACATCATTGGAAGTCACAAGATAGGAAGCGTTTTGAAACCGAGGTTAGGAACTTCTTCTGGGATGACCCGTATTTATATAAATATGGAACTGATCAAATTTTTAGACGTTGTGTCCCAGAGGATGAAGTTCGAGTGTTATTTCTTTTTGTCACATGGAAGCATGTGGTGGTCATTTTTCTGCTAAGAAAACCACTGCAAAAATCCTACAGTGTGGTTTTTACTAGCCCACTATGTTTAAAGACACCCATGCTTTCTGCGTTGCTTGTGATAGATGTTAAAGGTTGGGAAGAGTGTCTCGGTGTAATATGATGCATTTATCCCTAATTTTACCATTGGAGATTTTTGATTGTTGGGGTATTGATTTTATGGGTCCATTTCCATCTTCTTTTGGTTTTCTTTATATATTGGTTGGTGTGGACTATGTTTCAAAGTGAATTGAGGTAGTTCCAAGTAGGACCAATGACAACAAAGTGGTCATACGATTCCTCAAAGAATATATTTTTGCTAGATTTGGAACTCCAAAGGCCATCATTAGTGATGACGGGTCTCACTTTTGTAATAGGACATTTGAGGCTTTGATGAAGAAATATGGCATTAAGCATAAAGTGAGCACCCCATACCACCCACAAATGAGTGGGCAAGCTGAGATTTCTAATCAGAAAATCAAACACATTTTAGAGAAAACTATAAGGCCAGATAGGAAGGATTGGTCCCTCAGACTATCCGACGCTTTATGGGCTTATAGGACTGCTTATAAGACCCCGATTGGAATGTCTCCATACAGATTGGTGTATGGGAAAGCTTGCACTTGCCTGTGGAATTGGAACATAGAGCCTACTGGGCAATAAAGAAATTAAACTTTGATATGGATCAAGCAAGTGGACAAAGGAAATTAGAGTTGAATGAATTAGAGGAGCTGAGGAGAGACTCTTATGAAAATTCTAAAATCTACAAAGAGAGGACCAAAGCTTTTCATGACAAAAATATCTTGAGGAAGAATTTTGAACCTCAGCAAAAGGTCCTATTGTACAATTCTCGTCTCCAGTTCTTTCCAAGAAAGTTAAGATCAAGATGGACAGGCCCCTTCATTGTGAAGAATGTTTATACTCATGGGGCTGTTGAAATTGAGAATCCACGTAATGGCAATGTGTACAAGGTTAATGGTCAGAGATTGAAGCCTTATGTGGAAAACTTTCATTTGGGAGAGGAGTCCTTCCCTCTTCATGAGCCAGAATATTCAGAATAATGCTCCTGGTTTGACGGAGCATTTGTGTAGGATTTGTATCATATTCAATTTTTTTAGTGTCACATAGCAGGTGAGTTTTTCATGGCAGGTACTATCTACCCTTTCTTTTATTTTTATTGTTCTCTGCATTACATTATTATTACATTGGGGACAATGTAGATTTTAGGTTGGGGGTGTGGATAGTCATCCATGTGAAGTTTTTTTTAGGTTTCAGTTTATTTTATTATTATTTTTATTATTTTTAAGTTTCAGTTAGGTTTAAGTTTTTTTTTTTAGGTTTATGAAAAAAAAAAAATTCAACATTTTCAAAATAATATTTTTATATACAAGAATGTGAACATGATATTATGCGAATTTTAAAGGCAAAGTTAATACTTAGTCTAAGTTGATAGTAGTCAGAATTCTGACAACTGAAAATTATTAACTTGAGTTCAATTATCTAATCACTAGTTTAAAGTGAGTTGTAATTTTATGTACTGAATTTACAATACACCCTAGCTAACTGAGGAATATGATATGTGAACTAGAATAACAACTTTTGATTCAAACAAGGTTGAATGAACTAGTACCATTGATATATGTTTAAAAGAGAGAATATTAAAGGGAAAAAAAAGAGTGATGGAAAAAAGAAAATTTTATTATAGAGCATGAATGCAATGACCATGACAATCGTGTCAGTAATCCGAAGTAAGGATACCTAAGTATTCATTACTGTTACTGTTACAAGTACGATACCTTAAGTTATGAAGCAAACCCGGTGGGAATCTTCATCTAAGGGTGGTCTATAATAATGAGGATATGATGATAAAAGAAGAAATGACATGAAGAAAATGAGATAACTAGAGATTTCATATTCTTGGGATGATTGAAAGAAGTTAGGATAGGGAACATGCATATTTCTCAAAGTTAGATTAGTGTCACGGAGCACCTAAGGATATTGGATCATAACTATTCTAAATTTTGATTAGGTCTCTGAACTCAAGGATATAATGGATTAGAAAATTGAGATTCTAACTAACTTCAGACTTAGGTTAAGTATTGTTTTGTTTCGAAATTCATATGATGAATGGGGGTATAATTGTATAAATTTTTTAGTGTTGAAATATTTTTCTTATTTTCAATGTTTGTGGGTAACATTTCTGGAAACCCTTACGAGACTATAACTCGTCCACTATGGGAAACTTAGGGGTTTAAAGGCTTGTTGCATATGCTAAATGCAATCGAGATTACCTGTGAAAGTAGTGTAGTTAGAATTTTTTTCATTTTAAATTTTTTTTAAAAAAAATTAATTTTTATTTTTATTTTTATTTTTATTTTTCTTCGCTTATTTTGCTCGGGACTAGCAAAATGCTGGTTGGGGGGTGTGTTGAGACTCAAATATTACATAATTTTTCCCATTTATATCTTGGTTTTATGAACATAAATCATCTTAATATTCAACTTTACTCATGTATGTGTTGCAAAGTGAATTTAAAAGATTAGATTGAAAAATGGTGCTAAAAAGTAAAAATTTGATGCTCAAAAATCACCAAGGCAAGGGATGGATCTTAGGAAACTAAGATTGAAGAATTCACATGCCAAAGATCCAAGAAAACCAAGTGAGGAATGAAAAGAATCGAAGATTTGAAGTGAAGAATCCTGAAATCGTCCTGAAAAGTGTATTATAAAGCTCTGAAGTCTATTTTGGAAAACTACGCAGCAGGAAGTCTATTTTAAATGAACTATGCAGCGAGAAGTCTATTTTAAAAAAATACGTATATTTGAGGCGTTTTCTAGGGTTTTCAACTTTGTACGAAAATTGGAGTTCCCTACTTATAAATAGGGTCTCCTAGGGCATTCTTAAACATCATTAGAAGCATTCAAGAGCAATATTTAGAGTTTTTTTTAAGAGTTTTTAGTTTTATTAAAGCTTTATAAGTTTTTTTTTTTTAATTTTAGATCCTTTCTATTTGCATTTTTTTCTTCTTTCTTTCTTGTTGCTTTTTATTTCTGCAATTTAATTATGTTTTTCTAAGTTCCTTATAGCCCAAGCTAGAAGGGAAGCACATGGGTTTAATAATTTTTTAAGATTATGATGATTGATTGTTTTAATGATGAGAATAATGGTGTATGCATATTATCTATTATTTAGGTTTTGTTTTTTATCCTCTTGTAAGATCCATATGTTTCCATCATATGAGATCTACATTGATGGATAGGCTTACCCTAGATCAATCAGATTTCCTAGATAGGAGAGGTTCTCAACCTGTTATATTTCTTTGATATTCATTATCCTATAGATATTGAATACTTAAAATCACTGGCGCTTGAGAATATATGTCAATGATGCAAATCCATTATTTTTTAATCTTTTATATCATTTATTAAAATATTTAAAGTGTTTTATTTTCCGATTAGGCTGACCATAGTGATCAAATCCTAGTTGTGTTATCCAAGTCATCATGATTTTGGAACATTAACCTATATGTGGAACTTTGAAGCTTGGGTGTTATTTTATTCAGTTGAATTACATCCATTCAAAAATCTCAAAATCAAATCATCAGTTTAGTTTTTATTACTTAGTTTGTTTTGCATTTGATTTTTTCCTTCTCGCAATTCATCTCCCTGTGGGATCGACCCTGTATTCACAAGATATTACTTATGAACCTCTGCACTTGAAGGCAAGCAATCACAAAGGTTGGCATAGAGTCGAGCCGGACAGAGTTGGGGCTAATCCAACTCGATCTGGTTTTGAAATAGGCCTGATCCGAACTCGGTACCTTGGTCTGACCTAGTCACAAGTACCGAGTTAGGTCAAGTCGGCATTGAGTCAGGTCAGAGTGCAACAGGTATCCACGAGCTGAAATCACAATTCAAAACCTAAGTGCACTTGTGACTGGATCTTAAACTTAAAATTTAAGTTTTATATATGTGTGTGTGTATGTGTGTGTGTGTGTGTGTGTGTGTGTGTGTGTGTGTGTGTGTTGATTTTCGGATGGAGTCGAGTTACTGAGTGACTCAAACTCAACTAAGTTTGAGTTCGAATTGGATGAAGTCAACTCAATTTGGATCAACTCATTCGATTCGGATCAAGTTGGATCTAAATGAGTCGAGTTTGCCGAGTCGAATTGGATCTTCACAATTCTCTTACCTTGAGATTATGAGATTGGTAAATCCTGTTGTTTGCCATTGTCTCCTGGTAATTGTTTGGTGATGGAATCCCTGCCAATTATCATAGTTATCCTTCATTGAAAATTAGGTCAATAGAAGTTCAGATTTGGTTTTATTGATATATTTTTCAATTAAATAGGATAAGACTCCAATTCTAATTGTGTTACTTGAATCAAGCAAGAGGGTTCCCTGATCACTACAAGTGGATCCTCGGCACCCTATTTCTCACCTTTAAATTCTTTGTTTTAATTACTCTATTTACAATTACTCTCTCAAATACTTCAGAATTAGTTTCACATCTTCTTCTAGTTATACTTCTAGTTAATTTTAGAAACATACAAGTTTTAGTCCCTATGGATTCGACCTCGGTCTTACCGAGATTATTACTACATTGCAACCCTACACTTAGGGTTGTGAACAAGTTTTTGGCGCCGTCCGGGGATTGACGATTGCATTTTTTGGATTTGATTAGTTTTGAAATTAGGTTATGATTAGGATTTATTTACTTTATATTTTTAGGTTAGGGTTCTTTCTAATTTGTTTTTAGAAATTAACTCTTCTTTTTATTTTTATATTTAGAAATTATTTTTTTTAGAAACTAACTTTGCTTTCTATTTCTAGATTTAGAAACTTTTCTAATTTATTTTTAGAAACTAACTTTCTTTATATTTCTAGATTTAGAAACTTTCTTAATTTGTTTTTAGAAACTAACTTTTCTTTCTATTTCCAGATTTAGAAACTTTCCTAATTTGTTTTTAGAAACTAACTTTTCTTTTTATTTCTAGATTTAGAAACTTTCCTAATCTGTTTTTAGAAATTAACTTTTCTTTCTATTTTCAGATTTAGAAACTTTCCTAATTTATTTTTAGAAACTAACTTTTCTTTCTATTTCTAGATTTAGAAACTTTCCTAATTTGTTTTTAGAAACTATATTATTTTTCTTTAGAAATCAATTTGTTTTTAGGACTAACTTTTTGTTTTGTTTTTAGGTTAGATTTTTTTCTGATTTATTTTTAAAAACTAACATTATTTTCTATTTTGTAGGATCCTAATATAGAACTCTCAAAACTGGTAAACTCCTTCTAACTTCTCCTCTACTTACTTTCCATATTGCTGTAGGATTTTTCTTTTATTCTATTTTAGGATTAGGTTTAGGATTAGGGTTTCACCATATATATGAAAGAGTGAGAACGTCAGTATGCTAAGCTAGTTTTAGAGAATGCGAGAAATTGTGAAGGGCTGTCAGATGATTATGTTAGGAAACAACCTATGTCTTAATTTTTTTCTAAAACCATCATTGAGATAAGAAGTCCTTATGTGATCATAAGCAGGAGAATAATTACACCCCACAAATTAAGAAAACAGTACATGATTATTAGGGTTACCATAATTATGGGAGTGAGAATTATTATCACCCATCAAACATGAAGAAAACAATGAGAGATTATATTATGGGTGATAATATGTACCAACAACCATCAGACTCTCCCACCTATGACCTGTACGACTATGATCAGTGGAAACATCTACATTGGAGAGATGAACCAACAATTGATTATAGTGACTATTCTCTTGGATCCCCTACCTTTGAAATCCAACCAGAAACGATCTAAGAGGATTCACGTTTGAATTTCATGGACTATCAAGAACAGTTCAACCAACTTATTGCAGGCATGATGAAATCATTGGAAGCGATCGAATTGTGCCTCGATAAGGTTGAAGAGGATAGGTTATCATAATCTCAACCCAATCTAAAAACACAATGCGAGGAAAGTGATCCTAACTCGCTTGTGGAGAGTACTGAAATTGAGAATAAAGAGTTGGATTGTGTTAACGAACATACGGCTCAATTTCTGGAAGAGTCGATCTCGATGGCTGTCCAAAGGAATGATCAAGAGACATATGAGTCTTTCAAATATAATGAAACTGACATGCTCCAGTTATATGACACACTTAACTTTAATGAAGAGGAAGATGCTAGTTTATTCGAGCCTCAACTCAATTTAGGAAAATAGTGTGAGGAAAGTGATCTCATCCCACTTATGAACTGTACTGAGTTGGAAGATAATAAGTATTGGGATGAGAATCATGAGTTTATAGCCTAAGATTCACTGGAATTGATTTCAATTGTGGTTCAGGAAAGTGATCAAGAGATATAGGACATTGTCGACCACAGTGATCTACTCCACCCATCTGACACGTTTGATTTACATGTGGAGGAAGAGTCCCTTCCAAGTGAACAGCATGACTGTTTTGAGGCATGTGTAGACCACTCCCCTGATTTAGATTATAATATGATTAGGGAGATGGACAAGTTGCCCAAGATAACTTTGAAATTTGAAACCAGTCAGTTAAGGCCACCTTCTGAGCCATCAACACTTGACGATATAATGCCTCTACTGAGTAGTAACAATGAACAAATTCTTCACATTAATGCGCCTACTAATCCACAATCTATCTATGCAGGGCAGGACGAGATGTATCCGGTGACAATTGACTCTCACCAAGGTGAAGAGCAAGAGATCATGTTTTTCTCTATTCTAAGAGAAGATGTAGGAATAATTGGGCATATCATCACAGACCTTGTCATGCCCCAAACTCGAAAATCGAGCTCACAAAATTTTCGATAGCCAAATTCGGCGCCGACAGCCTCTATAGTACCCCATTCTCTGCTTTCGGCACCCATATACCAGGTTCCGATCCTGGGATCCTACAAATAAGATTTTCAACGTGAATTTGATTCGTAATAAGCATAACCATAAGCATAACCCACGAACGATAACAAGAACATCATCACAAAAATCTATTATGATCAAAACTTGAGTACAATGCGCATAAAAAGGGAAATACAATGATGATAATAACAAAACTCCAAAAGGTCTACGGCACGCTCCTGCTCCTGCTTAGTTACGGCCTAGCGTCACTTGCATGCAACGGTCGTGCATAAGCTTATAGAAAGCTTAGAGGGTGGTAAAAGTGTATGCACGAGGTAGTAATGCAAGTATGCAATATAAGAGTAATGCGGAATATGCTGGTGAATCCATGAATACTATCAGCCGTACCAAGGCTATACGATGCAAGGCATGAATGCTGTTGGCCATATCAAGGCCGTGTGATGCAAAGAATGAATGATGTCGGCCATACCAAGGTTATGCGATGTGAGATGCAACTCAAGCATACCAATCCTCATCTGAATCCACATATCAATATAGCTCATCACTAGAATATCAAATATCAGTACAGTTCTCACTCTGGATAATCACCGGGGTCTAGTACACTCCAAATGACACTGTCCCTTCCCTAGGCGCGCAGTCCAAGTGAGTGTAAGAAACTTCATTATCTGCCTGGCCGATAGCCTGTCAATACCTATCCGGCACATCGATAACGGACCCATTTACGAGCTGGTCAGACTCAGCTTAGTAATTGCCCCCTACCCTCGGACGGGTAAGGCCACACCCCCTTCCAACCGACCATGACACAGTGAGAGATGCAGCCTCCTAGAATTAGGCCCTCATGTGCTCATACATCCACTCAGTCTAGGTATTGGAGCATCCTTCATGGTACCATAAGGGTTTGAGGACTTTCACCCTGGGACATCTTTCGCGTCCCCGTGCTTAACAAGTATTTTCGGTATCCAATTATGTCATCTATGTTATATCTGCGGAGGCTATAGCCCTGATGTTACTAGGGTGTACAGTAATCATAATCACACAATGCAAGATGCATGAGTCACACAGTCCAATCATGCATCAATCATGTACATACATCACAATGGGCCTCACTCAAGGGCCACATATAAATCACATCGGGCCTCGCCATATGGGCCTTATATACATCACATCGGGCCTCACATATGGGCCACATATACATCATAATGGGCCTCAAATACATCACAATGGGCCTCTCATACATCACATCGGGCCTCCTCATACATTACAATGGGCCGCACATAAGGGCCACACAAATATCATATCGGGCCGCACCCATGGGCCTCATGTACATCAAGTGAGACCCACCGTCCTAGTTGGATGGTGTGGATAAAACATTATTATTATATCTACACTATTCATCTATTTTTAGAGATCATTTTAGAGCATTACCCAAAAAAAGAACCATATCGAAATATCATCTAGACCGCACCACAAATAGTAGTGGAGATAATGATTTCACCGTTAAACAATTCACATGGCCCACCATAATGTTTATTTTCCATCCAATCTGTTCATAAGGTCGCAAAGGCCTGAATTAAGAGGAAAACAAATTTCATATTGATCCAGAACTTCTATGACCCCAAACGGGTTTCAATGGTAGACGTTCAATCCTCCATTGGTTTTTACAGTGCGGTCCACTTGATAGACAGATCTGTCTTATACCCGTCTCAAGCCTTAAGACAAGCTCGCAAGTGGATGGACAGTTTGGATATAACACATACCTCTAATCAGGCCCTCAGAACCTGCTAACGTCCATACAGATGGATGGTGTGGAGCAAAACATATGCATCAATGGGGTCCATGTCCAGCTGGAATAGACGGTGTGGATTTGAAATACATAAATCATGTGGTCCGCACAGATGGACGGTCTAGATATAAAACATATACATTAAGGTGGGGAGTCCACGTCTCAGCTGGACGGTGGAGGTCCCACACGTGCAGAGTGGGTCCCACCGTCCAGCAAATGGACAGACGGATGGGATATAACGCATACCTCACGATCAGACCCCAGATCTGCTGACATCATGCGATAGGCCCCACCATCTCAGCACTGTTGGACGGACGACTTGAATATATAATACATATATCTGGTGGGCCCCACCCTCACACATGCCACACGTGTGGGGTGGGTCCCACACCCTCAAAACGGACGGGCAGCGTGGATGCACAGATACATCATGGTGGGCTCCCACCTGTCACCATCCAAGAATGGATGGTGTGATATACAACACATACATCTGGTGGTCCCCACCTCCACACGTGCAACACGTGTGGGGTGGGCCCCACAACGGACAGTTTGTATATAAAACATATACATCAACGGTGGGTCCCACTGCCCAGTAAACTGGACTGTGGATAAACATACCTCATGATCAGGCCCACGTAACTTGTTGACGTTAATACAATAACTATATAGCTGATGTAAAGTACACCAGCTAATCCATTTCCACGGCAGGTGGGTCCCATGTGCTGGAGGTAGCACGTCATCAGGGTGGGCCCCACATTTGCATCAAGCTGATATTTGTTGTTTCCGTCCAGGGATGTTGGACGGTGCCAGCAGCTGGCCTGTCTAGGCCTTCTGGCCGGCTGGATGGTACTAGTCGTCCAAACCATGGGCCCGCTTGCTGGACAGGGTGGGTACATACATCACAGTGGGGTCCACAACACATGGAGAGAGAGAGAGAGACGTGCGATGAAGGGACCCCACCACTATGGGCCCCCTTCCATGCATTACAAGACATACATTAAAATGGGTCCCACCACAAGTGGACTCTTAAATAGAAATCAAGGGTGAAAAATCCTAACATCACCCACTGATTGCACTCCTTCTTTAATGGAAGATGATGAAGATTAAAGGGTGGAGATGAGGATTTAGGGGTAGGGAGTGGGCCACACTTGGCAAATTTTGGAGCTTCCCTAGCTTGGACGGTTGCTCTCCTTGGGTGCTTGGGAAAAATGGGTAGATAATGAGAGAGAGAGAGAGGGTGTTGTAAGAGAGAGGTGATGGGTGATGGGGGGAGTGATTGGTGATGAGTGTAAGGAAGGGATGGGTGAGTGTAAGAAAGGGATAGGTGGAGAGAGAGAAAGTCAACTTTAGGGAATGGCTTGTGTAAGAGGGGGATGGGTTGTGTACTTGACTTGCATTTGATTGATTGATGTGATGGATGGTAGAGATTCTCTTGGAATTTACAACGCGCAGTGTTTTTCTCAAAATAAATGCGAGCCCACAACTCCTGGCCTGGGTATCGCATAGGTGCGCAAGACACGGCGTTAGAACCGTGGCGACGGCGCGGTCGCTACGGTACAAGTCTCGGGTTGAGTCAATTCAGATATACGGGATACGACTTAGGGTCATGCGTAAATGTCCGTTAAAGGTAGTGGGTTGCTGGAATTCGAAGGGGAAGATCGCGGGAGTCCAAGGAACAGTACAGACTAGGATATGGGCCTTATAGACCTCAATGTGAAAAATGAGTATCTCTCAACTGACTATTTCAACTCTCTAAAAGATCGCTTGACATATTTTACAGATTCAAATGATCCCATGATAAAAGAAATAATGGATGTCTTGCAAAACAATACATCGATGGTTGTTACTGACCGAGAGAACCCTTATTCTGAAGCTCCTCCTTTTGCAGATCTTGAAGGTTTATCATTAAGGGAGGAGGAGCTGAAAGTTGAATCGAAGCCTGAAACTTCGGAATATGTTGAGAGTACATCATCTACTGAGAATTTCTTTGAATTTTATCTACTTATAGTCTCTAATTCACCATGTTGTGCTAACTCTGAAACTTTCTCTATCTCAGGTGAATCATATGTACTTTTCACACTTTAGGAGATTAAAAGAAAACTTTATGCTGAGGTCCATAAATTTCTCTAGAAAATCATGCCTACTGCAAAAAGGGCTTATGGATGATCTTATTACGAAATCTACTGAAAAATTTATCAAGATACTGGCCGGAGGAGGAACCTTGTGGCATGACTAAGTAGCTTTTCTCTATTTTTCTAGTTAGGTTTATTGCTTTCAAAGAATTTAGGATTAGGATAGTTTGCTTTTCGCCGTTTAGGATAGTTTGCCTTTTGCTCTTTAGGAATGTAACACCCCGCACTTCTGACACGCAGTGTTACCATCTAAAACCCGTAACTATGGATTTCAAGGCATGACTAATAAACAACTTGAATCCAACGAATGCAGGATGGGGCTTCCAGTCATCATTAAAGTCATCCATCATGGGCCCTAGCAGCTAAGTTGAACCCTACATCAGTCAAGAAGGTAAACTTAACTAAACACCTCAAATTAAAGTAGCATATAAATCACCTGATCGAATCATATTGGGACAAAGCACCTACGATCAGCTCTTGAGGGTTAGTTAGTAGCCAACCAATCAACCACCGTGCCCTAAACCCTCATTTAACCGTCGAAACCCATTTTCAAGCCAATCCAACCACTGGGTCACTGTACACTAACCAAACAAGCCCTGGGATGTGTGATATGGCCCACCTGGGCTTCACATCTGCCCCACACTGGGCCAGGACCCCTAGAGGGGGCTCCCAAGGTGAATGGATGAAGTGAATTTATCACGAACATCATGGTGGACCCCACACGATGTGCGAGTGCACAACACACGCCCATGCACGACGTGCATGGGACGGCAACGGCTAGTTGACCAGCGCTGACCTGACTACTATAAAAAAAATTTAAAAAAATGAAAACGGGCATTTCCGCCCATTTAAAAATTTTAAACTGATGGAGGCCGTTTTCTTCGGAAGGCGACCGCGGCCACTACCTGGATGATCCAAACCGTCCATCGGATTCGTGAGGCTCGGTCGGCCAAAACCCTATGGACTGACCGGACCCATGCATCGGGACACCGATTCAAGATCGGGACCAGCCAAAACAATGTGAATGGCCAAGATCATCTGACGGTGGGCCAACATGTGGCCACACGAGTGATCCAAGGTCGGTTTGGCCAGGCAATCCCAGCCATCCACTCACCTGTTAGAGAGCACGTTCTCTCACTGGCAAAAATGGTCGGGCAGCCGTCTGCAGCAAGAAAAGAAAAAAAGTGGTTTTTTCCTTTGGGAAATGGGTGCTAGCACAGTTCTGGCCATTCCCTGGGCCACGTGGAGCAATCCTAGCCCCTCCCTGTATGGCGGTACGAAATAATGGAGAGAAACACCTCATCTCATGAGAAAGTGGCGAGAATTGGAATATCTAGTGAGATATTCTGAAACTCACCTGAAAGGCCCGAAAAGTGCACCGCACACTGATCAGAGGCTTCATCTGGTCCGTTCAAATGGACTAGATCATGTTGAAATACCCTGGATAGCGATTTTCCATTGATGGCCACTTCACATTCTCCGTTAACCCATCCGACCATGATCACGAGATGGACCTCACCAGGGCCAAAAATGTGCTTTTCTGGTGGGCCATGGCAGCAGAAATCCATCCTCAAGGTCAGATGGACCCCATGCATCACGGATTTTCAAGGGTGGCCGTTGCAAATGACGTTTTCTTCCCAATCGTTGGATGAATCTCTCTCATGCCTATAAAAGGAGCTACTGTTGCTCTTGGGATTCGCACCAGGGAAAGGAGAAGAGAGTGAGAAAGAGAGAGAGAGAGAGAGAGAGAGAGAGAGAGAGAGAGAAAGGAGAGAGAATGAGTGAAAGAGAGAGAGGAGCTGGAGGTTGTGCGACTCGGTGCCACACTGCACTGAGTCAACCTATCTGTCTTGGGTTGAGTCGGGTCAGTGAGGACCAAGGACAGCCAAGGAGGAAGCCGCGGGCCCTCTCGTAACCGTTCATCCTTCTAAAATTGGGAGCCAGAATCGGGACCCATCTCCAATAGGTAATAGCTAAAACTCATCAAGTCGGGTAGGCCTTGACTTATTGTAGGTGCTAGGCCAAGCTCTGGCACCTGAGTTGGTCCACGACTGAGTCAAACGACTCAGTGGGCCACACCATACACAGCAGGCCATGAAATGAGACGAATTATAGGCCGAAACTAGCCCACGTTCTGGGCTAAAATCAGCCTAAAAGGGTGGTTGAAACCATCCCTCAATCAGGCCAAAAATGGCTTCCAGACTGGGCTGAAGGAGGCCTCATTTAGGTTGTGGAATCTAGACTGAAACAAGTCCTTTAGTGGGCTAGGAATGGGCTAAAATCAGGCCTTCATCAGGTCGTGTGAGAGGCTGAAATTGGGCCTTCATCAGACCATGTAAAAGGTCCGAAATCAGGCCTTCATTAGGCCATGAATGGGGCTGAAAATGCCCCTCAGCAGGGCCTTGGTTTGAGCTGAAAACGACCCCCAACAAGGCCATGAATGAGTTGAGAAACAAGCCTCAACTAGGCCTTGATTTGAGCTAAAAATAGGCCTCATTTAGGCCTTGAATCGAGCAGGAAAATAGGCCTCAGCTGGGCCGTGCAATGAGTTGAAAAATGGCCTTCAAATGGGCCAAAATTCTGGGCTGAAAACAATGGGTAAAACACCTCGGGTGGGCCATGGAAATGGGCCACATGCTGGGTTGAAATCGGCCCTTAAACTGGGCCGAAATCAGTCCCAAAAACGGGTTGAAATCGGCCCAAGTCCGGGCCAAAAACCAAGCACATGGGCCTGTGCAAAGCCCAAGCTCATGAAGGTCCCAGTTGGGCCGACTGTCTTTGGGCCTGGGACGGCTAGCCCAGCCCAACTTGGGTTTGTTCTTGAACCTAGCAGACTGGGCCTAGTTAGGCCCAGTTCAAGTCTTGATCATGGAGGGATTCTAGGCCCAAATTGGGCCACTTGCTTGACCAAAATCTGGTGGGCCTGGTCACTCTAATGTAGGCCCAAATAGCCCTATTAATAGGACCTTTCAAACCCACATAACTTTAACGTATTGACCTTGTGAATATTTGACTAATGCAGACTATAACCTTAGGAGGTTACTTACGTGATTTGGCCCGCAAGGTATACAAGGAAATGTGGATCAAGGACGGTAATACAACCACCCCCCAGGTGATGACTTTTTCCCTTGAGCTTTCCATCCCCAAACTAGACTAAGGATAGTTTTTATTATAACTACGAACGATGACCCATAAGTGGTTAATCATTTGATAATTACTTGAATACATACCATATAAGTGATTTCATCATTGGATTATCTACTTGGATTCATGTATTAGAAGTAATTTGGTCACTTGACTAGCTCTCTTAAACACATGTCTTAGAACTGATTATAATGCTTGGTTAAACAAATGTCTAGAGTTAGTAAGAATAATTGATTATTTTACTTAACGAATGTCTTAGAATTAAGTAGAATGTTTGGTTAGTCACTTAAACAAATGCCTTGAAACTAATTAGAATACTTCATTAGCTTCCCTGAATGCATGCTTTAGAATTTATAAGTTATAGCCATATGACTCCTGAATTATATGAATATCTGAATCATTGAATCATGCCTTATTTAGGAAGTTCACTACTTAATCTCCATGTCATCTTCTCATATTTTGGTATTGGTTGCAAGTCACATATTATTTGGAATCTCTCTATGGAAACCTCTATTTAAAGAGAGTCCGTACTTATGGTGTAACAGAATTGATTGTGATAAGACTAGACCCTCAACATGGAGGTTATGTTAGTGGTAGTTTGATTCGTGGGGTTTACCATCTATGGAGTGATTCCACCTATCTGACTATGGAATGAACCTTTCTAGTTTTTGTTACCGACGTTTATTCGCGTTTGATTCATACATGCCGACTTACTTTAATCGTTGTATTTAATATCTTTAACACTTCATTCCCACTCAGCATACGATGGTAGTCCCCTATACACTGATACTTGATTGTCCACGTGTTGATGGGTTCTGCCCACACCCTGAGGTGGTAGACTCGTGGGTTGGGAATGGTGGTCATGGGACACTATGCTCGAGCGTCGGCCTACGTTGGGTGACGAGCCCCCCATAGTGACCTTAATTTCTATTAAACTGGCTGTTTGCAATTGGACTGATAATGGTTTGGCTAATCATGCATACATGGCATATTTACGATGACGGGTGGACGTTTCTGGGTGCTGTAGCACATGCCCTGAGTTATTGGGGTATCGTTTCGCTAGCTGCCAGACCACCAACTATCGATTTACGTACGTGATGTATGATAGACAGCCATTATACGGTACGTGATGTATACGCGTGATGTGTTTCGCTAATGGCCAGCCTTTGCATGGGTGACGAACCCAACTGCCGATAGATGAGCATCCCCAGGTCGATGATGCTCACTCATCCATGCATATAATAAGACTGCATTATTATGTTCTGTTTGTCTTGTTGTTTTTATGCTACTTCTTGTTTAGGGCGGCGGTGTGTAATCTTGAGGAAAAATCACACTAGGCTGGCCACTCATTCATCAATGTTCAACTGTACAGAGGATGCAGGTGCAGGGACAGACGAATACGCAGCGGATCTCGGGACGACTGCAGTCACAATGGAGGAAGAGTTGTACTCCCCTATGGACGTAATAGACGGTCCAGATTCTGCAAAAGGGTGACGAGTGGCGCCCACTAGTGAAAAACGGACGGACAATGGAGGACGCTGTGTCCTTTTTTGAGTTGGAGAAGATGGAGTCGGTCAGCATGTGCTGACCAACTTTGAGAATTTTAGTGCACGGCTAGTGCACTTGTCTACTGTGCACATGTGATGTACATGAAGTCCTTTGACGATGTTTGTGAGAAATCCGCTCCGTCCATCTGTATTCTCATCTCATTTAACGCGTTGATATCAATTTTGAAGCATATCCAGATAGCAGGTGGGCCCAAAATCAGAGTTTTAGGGGCTAATCTGTCCGTTGGGCCATTTCCACAGGGATCGAACAGATGAAATTCGACATGTAAGGTTAATTTATGGTCCTCAGGCAATGTATGAAGTTTCGAGCTGAACGGATGGTGATCTCAAAGTTAATCCATGAATTAGAATTACAAGATACTTAACGTTGATGCCTTTTGTCTCTTGGATTTTAGTCACCTAGGAGATCTCAAAATTAAGTTAAGTCATTGATCCTCGATTAGAAGTTTTAAATATTGATTGAGTCATGATTTCACATGTCACATCTAGCTTACACATTAAAGTGTCAGTTTGATATTGAATTGTTAAGTTGATGATTATTAAGCATGGAAGGAACCAACCTGGGGAATTTGTCCATCATATTCAATGGGAAGAATTGAAAAGAAAAAAAAAAGAAAATACCCAGCTAAAAAAAAATAGTTGTCGTCGAAAATGGCTACTTATTAAAGATCTTTAAAAAGCTTGACATGGAGTGAAAGCCATTAATGGAAAAATCAAAAGTTGGAGGAATAAAAGAGGAAACTAAAAGATGAACTGTAAGGCAAGTTTTGGTTTAGGGTTGTCCTGAATACTCTTTTAATTATCAATGTTATCATGAAAGTGATGAATTGAACCTTTGATTGTGATTAGTCTAGACTTCATTATACACTCATGGAACTCAATGTTTGAAATTGTTCTAATTAGAGGATTAGTGCTTTGAACTTGATTATAAAACTTATTGAGTGCTAGAGTTTAGGAGAAGGTAATGCACAACATTGATGTATTTTAGAATTTTATTATCTAGACTGTTTTTTAAAACAACTTGAGCTTATGAAAATTATCCTGTGGTTCTCGAAATATTTTTCGCATACTTTGCTCGGGACTAGCAAAATGCTGGTTGGGGATTGTGGCATCAAAAACTTGTCCACAACCCCAAGTGTAGGGTCGCGATGTAGTAATAATCTCGGTAAGACCAAAGTTGAATCCACAAGGACCGAACTTATGTGTCTTCTGAATTTAACTAGAATTAGGATCAGATGAAGAACTAAAACTAAATCTAAATAATTGAAAGAGTAATTATGATTAAAGTGATTAAAACTAACAAATTCAAAGGTGGTAACTAGGGTTTCCAAGGATCCACTTGTAGAGATCAGGGAACCCTCTTACTTGATTCAAGTCACATGATTGGAATTGGAGTCCTATCTTATCAAATTGGAAGATATACAATTAAGATCAATCTGAACTTTCCTTGACCTAATTCTAAATGGAGGAGAATTGTGATAATTGGAAGAGATTCCATCACCAAACCATGCCCATGGGACAATGGCTAACAACAGGATTTACCAATCCCACAATCTCAAAATCAGGAAAGGAAGATACTCAAAGCTATTGCAGATCTACTATAATTTGAGTCACAATAAACCATTAAGAACTGAAAGTATTCCTTTAAAATCAAATTATAATCAAAGAAGGTTCAACATTAACATGAATTAAAGCAAGAGAAACATTTTATCACGCTACAAGCTTCAGCTCTTAGCCATAGCTAAGGGGTTTAGCCAACCATAGACATGATTGGACCAAAGTCTCTTAAGAAAAACATGAAAACAACTAAGGAAGGAGAAGAAAAACTCTTGATGATGGCTTCTCCACCCTTTTACTCCACTCTTTAAACTCTAAAAGATGCCTAGGAACATCCTAGGGAGTCCTATTTTGTAACACCCCATACTTTTCAGTACTCGAGTGTTACCATTTAAATCAAATCTAGCATGAATGCATGATAAAACACATGTAACCTATAACTTACACCATGTATGATTACTCATGATCCCCTTAGGGCTTTTTTATCATCAATTTTTAGATTTGAACCGATCCAACCGTCGGATCGACAATAATTGGCAGTTAATGGCCATATTTCAGTCAATATGGTCCACCTAAGCCTTGATCTGCCTCATATTCAATCTCCCACCTTAAAGTGGTATTACAAAATGAACTGATGAACTGGATCCAAGAAAGATATCATAGTGGACCCCACACTGTCAATGCATGTACATAACACATGTGTAGTCGAGGCGCACTGAATTCGGATCTGGGTTAAACCACGTTTGACCCAACCCAATGAGGAAATTCTCCTCTCTGCTTTCAAAAATCCCACCGACGGAAGTTAAACGGATTGAATTCGTTCGTGATAAAGCTGGCCCACCGTGACCATTCATTCAAATGATCTGAACTGTCTATCATGTTCAGACCTGGGATTTGACTAAAACCAAGCTTTTCTCGCACCTTAAGACACGGGTGCATGTGCACAATTTCTGGTGTAAATAGGTCACGTGTGATGGTTTCTGAAAAAGGAAACTCCACATTATTGCCAGGCTGGCTACGCGCATGCGGAATCTCCCTCAATTCTAGCCCTCCACCTCAGCAAATCCCTGCCTTACAATCCATGTAGACTTTAGGGCTTCCTTTGTAATGAAAGAGCCACCGCAAGTGATTCTGAACCTACAAAGTTTGGAGGAATGCTTAGATGATTGGTGGGTCCCACAACGATCTTAGGGCAAATCCAGACCATACAAGTGCCTCAACACAAAGGATGATCCAATCGATCGAAACTTGCCATGATCGGTGGATCATCTTCCTCAAGTGATGGGAAAAAAACCCATCTCTCGTAAGTGGACCCCATCTTCCGATCTAAATCGTTCATCTGGTGGCTTATAGCCATGGAGGGTCATCCAGATGGCTGGATTGCAGCCATACAACTCGAATTTGAATACATCTCCTTGAGAACTTACCTGCTCGGACAACAAAACTGTGACTAATCTCAGGATTAGTTACTGTCGAAGCCTCTAGAGGCTAATTAGTATGGCCTTATAAAAGGTGCCCTTTTAGGGCAACACTTTCCAAAGAAGGAAAGCTAGAGAGAGAATGAGAGGGCGCCGTTATCCCTACTACACTGAACCAGTTGACTCAGTTCGAGATGCTGCGAGCCCAGGCCGAGTTCAGCACTACTTCCAGCCTTCTTAGCAAAGCAAGAGAAGAGGAAAGAGAAAAAGAGGGAGGGATGCTTGCATTCGGGTTGCACCAAGCTACCACACCAGGAGAATCAAATTTGGTCAGATTCCTTTGAGTCAGGATCCGTGTTGGATCAAGTTTGCAGAGTTCGGTTGTTGCACGTGAAAGAAGCAAAGAAGGAAGAAAGGAAATAAAGGAAGAAGAAGAAAAGTAGAGAAAGAAAGAAGATCAGGGAGAGTGCAAGAGGAGATGGTGCGCGAATCCGTGACTCGCTGACTCGAGTCGAAGTGAACGCAGGCTAAGTTCAGACTCGTTTGGGCACGCAGAGAAGAGGGAAAAGAGAAGAAGAAGAAGAAGAAGAAGAAGAAGAAGAAGAGAGAGAGAGAGAGAGAGAGAGAGAGAGAGAGAGCTGGGACTGGGGAGACTGGACGAGTTCAGTCCAGTTTGGGTTGTGACTTGGTGCGAGTCGTGTGTTGGGACCCGAAACTGGACTGAGTTCATGCCATGTTGGCTGTGAGGAAAAGAAAGAAAAAGAAAGCTAGAGAAGAAGAGGAAGAAGGAGACTGTGATCCGTTCGGTTTTGCTGAGTTGACTCGGTTGAGTTCACCGAGTCCGGGGTTGAGTTGTCAACTCGATGAGGTAACTCTTTGCTTTCATACTTTTCAGAGATAAATTTAGGGTCAGATTAGAGTTATCAATTTTTAATATTTTAATTATAGGAAAAATCATTTATCCTCATATTGGAATCCCCCTCTTTCAATTAACAAGTGGTCGTCCTGTGAAGGTGAGTTAACCATATATCCCCTAATTTGAAGTTGTGGCTTGTCTTACCACTTGTGATTACTGTATGGATGCTTGGAGATCCTCGTACTAGTGGATATTTCATCTTATAAGTTAAATGGAGTTTTTGTTGTGGATTTACCATGTTATGGACCATTTATTGCCCAAGAGGCTTTTGAGATAATCTTCTTTTATTATATCCTTATGATGGATTATTTGCCCTTTGCGGCTTGTATTTGCCCTTGTGGGTTTGATTGGTTATTTTCCTTTTGTGGCTTTGATAGGCTATTTGCCCTTTGTGGCTTTGATTGGCTACTTGCCTTTGGGCCTTTGATGAATTGTTATTAAATAACCCTTTGATGGTAAGTCCCACTCGTCGAACTACGATTAGCCACTATAATGACCTTTGAGCTTTCTTAAAATGATTTTTTGAAATTGGAATAATAATGGTTGGGCTAATCATAAATTTTCATGGCATACGGACTTTTTCGGGTGCCTAGTCCTCCTCGAGCGTACCTTTGAGTACTTTTCCGAGAGACTAGTCCACCTTGGGCGTCCTTTTTGCATAATCTTTTTCGGGTGACTAGTTCTCCTTGGGTGTACCTTTGAGTACTTTTCCGAGCGGCTAGTCCTCCTTGGGCGACTTCGTTGCATAGTCTTTTCTGGGTGGCCAGTTCTCCTTGGGCATACCTTTGAGTACTTTCCGGGTGGCTAGTTTTCCTTGGGTGACTTTTTGCCAACTGGATGTACATCCCCAGGTGTATGAGTATGTGTGGAAAGTGGGTTTCCCAATTTTTCATATTTTGATCCATAACCGTTGGAGTACATTTGAATCCATTAAATCCTAACAATTCGTGTATGGTATTTTAGGCTAGAATGGGCATTTAGTGATCCTTAGTGATCTCTAATCAAGCAAGGAATGAATTAAAATCTTAAGGTGAGGATTACCTTCAAGCTTTTTCTACATCATAATAATTATCCTGTTATCCATGCCCCTTATCCTTTTATCAACATCATTTTAGGGCATGAGCCCAAAAATGAGGCAGATCCAAATCTCATGTGGACGACACCATAGGAAATAGTGGGGATTGAACCCCTACAATTAAAAACTTATTGGGCCACAAAAGTTTTGAATGAAGTTGATATTTGTATTTTCCCTTCATTTAGGTCAATGTGATCTACTCAATAGGCTGGATGGCAAATACACATTATTGTGGGCCTTAGAAAGTTTTTAATGGTGGGTTGTAGACACCTCACTTAGGTAAAATCAAACTCATTCATCAACTTCAGTTAACCACCAACGAAAGCAATTATATGGCTAAAAGTATACCCTGGAAGTAGGCATCGGGTCGGATCAGCCAAAACTAGGGCACACAAGCGACATACCAGGCGAGGGAGCACGAACCCATGATGACCAGTGGAGCACTACAAATTGAAAAATCTATCGGGCCAGATATGGTGGTGTGTAAACCGTATTTGTGAATATGATGGGCTGACCATCGTACTTGCACACTACCCACTCTGCACTTGTCATGTCTTTGTCTTGACCATGGTACTGGCCAATCAACGCTACCACCCGTCGTCGTGTGATGCATCAACCAGATCATCTAACATCGATGTACGAAACACCCTTACCTATTTAAGTAGCTCTTTAGAGATGGAGAAGGAGAGGATTGGTAAAGAGAGGATAGTCCAAGCGAGAGAAGATTCGACAGAAGAGCAGAGAGAGCAGACGGAGAAGAAAACACAAGCATATTCAAAGGGTTTGGTCAATGAGAGACAATTATGTCCAACCCAATCCTGATGGCAACAAACTCCCCCCACTTTTGAAGCAGCAGGCACCTAACCCGTTGTCCTCTTTGAAATATTTCCCATACCTATTGCTCTATCCTGTCAAAGGCAAAGCCGACAAAATTACTTAAGTCAACGAGTATGGTCGGGATTCGGAAGATCCGATCATCCCTTTTGACTAAAATGGTACCTGATTTCCCATTTTCCTTCTCACATCATAATTAAGTTGTACTTCACTCCGCATATACCCTACACACCAATAACATCTACACCTCACTCACATCTTGTCTACTTTTATTTCCTTTAATATTTCACCTTCCCGGGTCTTAAAAACCCACTTAGTATGGCGTAATACTGCATATACATTGCTACTACTTTTTTTTCTTACCTTCCCTACCTCAGCCCTAAGTCCTAGCGTAGTATGGCTTAACTCTATGACATTGGAAGTTACTCTAAATGCCCCAAAAAATTGTATAGTTCCACAAAGTGGAGACCATGCATTGCACGGGCAAAAAAGGGTACCTAACTCCTTCATTTTCATAGCTGAAGCTCTTACCCAAAATTTACGGTCACAGACCAACCACGAGAGTCACTTAAGTTTGGGAATCTACGATTCTATGGTTTCTAGCTAGCCGTAGATTCCAAACTTCTTTTGGTTAAAGGGAACTCCAAGTTAAACGCACTTTTATATATGAGTTAACCATGCATTTCAATCAAATCAAGCCGAAACCAACATACAAAAAAAAAGAAGCTAAGAGAGTGAGGGCATCATTTCGTGCCAGTGTCTTCACGTGTGGGAGGGTGTTCACAGAATGATGACTCCATTGGGAATTACTAACCACTAGCCAATGCCTGACTCGAAACACATGACTTTAGGGGGTGTTTAGCACGTGGGAATAGATGGAATTAGGTGGGATGAGTTTTTTAAAAAGGAATGATGACAATTGTCAGGGCATTGTCGTGGAACACTATAGGTTTTGTGGTTGCATAGGTTCCTGTGCCATTGTGTTTGGATGTCATAGGATCAAGGAATGTGGGTCGTCCAAATCCGACGGGATGTTTGGATGGAAGGGTTTCAACAAATCCATCCCACAGGATGTTTGGATGGAAGGGTTTCAACAAATCCATCCCACAGGATGTATGGATGGAAGGGTTTCAACAAATCCATCCCACGGCTCACCCACAGGATGTTTGGATGGAAGGGTTTTAACAAATCCATCTCACGACTCACCCTGCGTGATGTTTGACAGGTCTGGGTTGGGCTACGGTTAACGGTCAACCCGATGCAACTACACACAAGGTGAACCCCTGGTGATAATTCCATTGTTGGAGTTATGTGGGGCCCATCATGATGTGCATGCGGAATCCAAACCATGCAATCCAAATAAATTTCAATAGTAGACATTTCTATTACCATTCTTTCCTTGGTGTGGCCCACCTGAGTTTTGTACCTCCCGTAATTTTTTAATTCTGACCTATTTTTATGTTTCAAAACAGATGGACGTAATGGATTTGCCACGTACATCTCTATGGGTCCAACAAAGCCCCGGGGCACAGGTATATCTCTGTGCCCGGTGTCACATGCAACCCGTTCTTTTAGGGCCTGTTTGGTTTTCCAATTACCAGTGTAGTCGGCAATAAAGTAAGAATATTTACTTTGTGCTTGTAAAGACAGTGGTATTCAGAGGAATATGATGACAATTGCCCATTGTTTGATTTTCACACTGTGTAGAGTAAAATAGGCATCAATTCATTCCATGGGTGTTTGGGTAGTGGAAGTACTTGTCATATCAGACATATGGTGTCCAACACCTCATCTACCACGTGAATGGAAATGTTGTTTGGAAATGACTTGTATATAATGGTGGGTGTAGTAGCTGACCGTTTTTCTGTTGAAATGAGACCGAACACCCCAAAGGAGTGGTTCATCTCCCACCATTATGATCATTGGGATTCTCTTAAACACATAAATACATGGGGGTACATCTGTCGTCCAAAGTGATAGACCACAATCTAATGGTCCCTGCAACAAAATATTTTTATCAAACAACTCCCAATCCAAATCTAAGTTATCCATTTGCTACGCTACACCATACCTTCATCCAAAGGTAGAGAATACCAAATCTACCCATTCCACATGTTGACCACTTTATTGAATAAGGTGTAAACACGTTAACTACACAATGATTTCGCACTATCATGGTGTGGCACAAAATTAATACCAGGCATATAAAAGTCCATAAGTAGTTATGTAAAAGTCCATAACTAATTTAGTGCAATGACATGAGTTGAATAGAGAGAACTAAGATAAAGATTTCGAAGATTAACTTTATAATGATCGCCGCATCATCGTTTCCATTTTCTTCAGCACATTCTCTGTGTGAGTCAGTGTCACCAATGGATGGACAACTAGAGGTCGGTCTTGAGGATGGACGTAGAGGATGATTGGTGCAACTGTCATTGCAATGCTCACTTTCTTCCGACACTGGACTCTCACGGCCGTCTGGGATTTCATCTCCTGGTACATTTCGGGAGCCACTTCTTTATTAAAAAGTTGTCCAACCTATAGATGTTTCTGCAATTGAACTATAATCGTGGAAACATGCCCTGGAATAGCCCTCCACCTGTGCACGACACTCCTCCCAATCATAATATATCCTGAGTCTGCGGCCAATGAATACGACATATACCTTCTTAGCCATCTGCACATTATCAGACCCAAACGAGCAAATATCAGGATAGTTATAACAACTAGATGACGTAAATATATATTTGTATCCATATATTGATTGGAATAAATTATGTAACTGTTTATGTTACATTCATTAGAGCACCCGGCTTTTCTTTAAGATTTTTAAACGCATACATTTCCCTGATGATAATTGCAACACCTGCAAAATGGGTAATGCATAGATGTTGCAAAAATAAACAATGAAATGTACGTGAACAAATAATATACATCTAGGAATGCATCTTCAAAAGAGATTTCAGATTAAGAAAAATATCAAACATCCATACACAACATTATCCAAAATATTAACAGTTATCATCCAAAAGTCTTTGACTGCAATTAAGTAAAGACCTCTCACATGCCCTGTTTTAAACAGGCACGTCCATCTACCTAGCCACCAAACCATAAAGCCAATCCACAAATAGTTCAAGGTTTATAGTTATTACATGTCCCCAATATCCAAACCAAATATAAAAGTCGATAGTTTAAATGTTTCATCTTCCAAACTGTCTCCATACAGGGTACCTGTCAAGAGCATAAGACACTAGCACAAACGTCTACCAAGCTTGCATCATATATAAAACATCGCCCGTCATAGATCTGCACCACCAATGTTTTTCTGAGAATTGTGGAGAGTTTGTTTCAACCACTCCACGCGGCGTTCCTATCGGAGACTAACAAAGAAGGAAGTGAGTTGTTTGTCCTTGGACAAGAGCTGACCAACTTCAATGAACTTGGAGTTGGTCAACCCTTGCACCTCTTCAAGGATGTCCAACACTTTAGTTATACGGTCCACTTCCTTTCCAAGACCAAAATGGGTCATGGCCTCGATAATGTGAGTTAGAGACTTCCCGAGTACGTCACAAGGATGACCAGGATGCAACCGCTTCGTTGTAGTACCACCGCCATTTTTATTCTCAGAATCAGATGCACATTTGGGTGTACTTCGACACGACCGATTTTCCCATGACTGACTGTCGGAAGAAGATCGTGATTTCGTCGCTGAGTCCCCTAAATTGTCGGCAGATCGATCCACACTATCTTCCATATCCTCATCCCCCATCTGACCATATTTCATTTAAATCTCGTTGGACACGTGACGAGGATGCAACCAAATTCCTACTGCCTTGTACGTAACGACCAGTTGCCTGATCATCACCGATGATAACAACTAAATCGTCCATCCTCTCGATTTGCTTTCCTCGGAGTCTTTCAGTTCATGGATAAGACTATAAAAAGATTATAGGTAGATGATTAACTGATTGCCCGCTTTAATACGGGTAATACAAGTATTGATGACATATTATTAAGGACATTTTAAACAATCCAAACGAATATTTTACCCTGAGATAGGCTTCCCATACTTCGTCCGGTGCTGTTACAACCATTCGGTCATTATCCCATTCGAAACCGCTAGCAGCGAGCATATCTTTCACATCATTATAGCATTTCTTGTGATACTTGTAAGTGCTATGGTTTTATGATCCTTTGGTTGTCAAATTTTGTGGTACCAAAACCTTAATCTATGTCTTGTGTAGCTCATTGTTATATATATTCAAGACATTGCATCGTCTCTTTTAAAAAAAACTTTGCCTCAAGTCAAGAACGAAGATCTACTTCAATTCATTTCAAGAAATGCATGTTCAAGCTACAACGACAAAAGTGATCTTGTTCAAGACTCTAGTTTGTGTATAACTCAAGATGAAGTGTAATTCAAGCTCTAGAAGATCTCAAGTTCTATGCTACATCATGTAAAGAGATCTCAAGCTTCACAATCCTGAAAGATCAACTATCATATGAAGAAAATGAAGTCTCGATATTCATATCTCACTTTCAAGGTATGATTAACCTTAGATTGACCTTAGGGTAGGTCATTTTGTATACATAATTCAAATTGAATTACTTTACATGTATTTGGGTTGTTCTAAGACTAGTCCTGAACCCTGTTCGACTAGTCCTAGCATTGCCTCGACCAGTTCAAGAAATTCCATGACTAGTCCTAAGGTTGTTGCAATTTTTTAGAATTTTCTATTCGTCCACGACTAGTGCTGGACTCTGTTCGACCGGTCGTGTGAACAGTGCCGACCTGTCTTACGATCAGTCCTGCATCTACGACTCAAACTATAGCAACTAAATCTAGCCCAACTGGTTTAATTTAAAATCAATTAGAACCTAGAACCATTTTAAAGTGAGTATTGGACATTGAACTTCTACATTCGAATTTCTACTCCGATTGGTTCTTCCGGGCTGCTACAAAAGGAGAAATCCAGGTATTTTACATTTGTGTAAATTTTCTTTATTTTGGTTTCTTTTGAGATTAAGCCAGAAAAATCTCATTGTGTTGGTTATCTGAGGAGAGCCAGAAAACTCAGAAGTGGGGTTTTTGAATTGTGTAAGCCCATTTGAACGACACAATTGTGAAGGTTTAGGTGAACCTGAGAAACCTATTTTCATAGTGAATGCTAATATCCACTGTGTGAGGATATTAGGAATGGAGTAGCAAGCTGTGTGGCTGTTGTTTAACAAGCGGTGAACACACAGGCGAATCATTATAACTCTTTGTGTTTTGTGGATGTGTGATTTATTTTTCCTATCTTTTATCATTCAAGTGTGTAGGATGTCTATGTGGATGTGAATGCTATAATATTTATGTTTTAAGCATTATGGGTAATGTTGTAATAGTTTAGAATTTTAATTCCTTTTTATTTATTTATTCCTCTTCATTTTGAGTTTTTGATACAAAGAACTTTCTAGAAATAAGGTTGTCCTGCCATAAACCCTTGGTTTTTATGGTGAAAGGTTGTCCTCAGAACAACATTTGTATCAACCTCTCAATACTTGATTATTGAGGCTACTTTTCATTTCAGCATTGTGAATTGATTTCTTTTATTTGGCTATCATATTCTTTTATTCCGCTGTTAAAGCTTAAAATTTGGCATAGTCCTATTCACAACCTCTAGGACATATAACTTGGCCTTTTCAATACTTCATACAGCTCTGGATGTTTGACCAATTCACACACACGTGAGTTTCTTTTGAAACCTGCTCAGCTGCAGCTTGGTAAGCTTCCCTTTTAAACCCATTGTCTGCTTTGCGCTCTAGGGCAATTTGCTCTAGCAACGTGTTCAGCATAACTTGATCCATCGCATCGGTCCACTTTATTTTCTGAGCTTGGTAAGATGGCTCAACAAGTAATTTGGCGGGTTTTGCACGATTCTAACATCACATCGGAGGAGTCGGAGTTTTAATGGGTGATTATGTAGGTGTCGCACCGGGACTAGACCACATATCCGACATCTGACCTATGAGTGTATACAAAAATACGAGAACATGTTACTTACGAGTCACTTAAATACTTAAAATTGTGAAATTTCATCATTTTGTTCATATTCTCAAAAAAGATTTCACATTCCAACATTGAAGATTGTATTTTTAATATAGCATGAATGAAAGACTTCAACCACATTGCAGTGAAATATAAGATAGAAGAAGACTATCAGTTCCTATTATTGCTAAGGGAGTCTGTCCACATTCGTTGGGCGACTGAATCGTGTAGTGTAGATCAACCATCTTTTTCCCGCTGAGCAACCTGTACCACCCAATGCCTCTCCTCATTTGTTGAAACCTCATATAGCACTGGATTGCTCTCCACATCTCCCATAGGTATACAAGCACCACCTAAATCTTGATCTGAATCACGTTCTGTCAAAATGAAATTATGGAGCACCGCACATGCAACTACAATTTTCACTTGGGTTTCCAGAGGATATTGCACCACCATTTTCAAGATTGGGAATCGACCTTTCAATAGTTCAAATATACGCTCAATCACATTTCGAAGTTGTGCATGTTTATAATTGAATAACTTTTTATAATTTGCGGGTGATCTCCCAGTACAATATTCTTGGAGGTGGTATCTGACACCATGGTATGGATCCATAAAGCCCGCTGAATGCACGTATTCGGCATCGACAACATAGTATTTTCTTACAAATTGTTATCGTAGTTTAAGAAAGTAATTTTCATAGAAAAATATACAAAAGAGCTTTATTGTAAATGTAAAGGTTACCATTTGGGACATTTAAGGGATCATCAGATCGTGCGAGAGCGTTATGCAACACCCGTGCGTCTGAAGCGGAACCCTCCCAACCGGCTAAGATATATATAAATTTCATATAAAATCCACATGCACCAAGCACGTTTTGAGATAAGAAACTTTTTTTATTGCGGAAGCTAGCTTGGTGGGTCGTTTGTACATGGACAGAAATGTGGGTCCCATCGATTGCACCGACGCAATCCTAGAATTACATAGTCAAAACTGATTTTATTAGTTACTGTTAGATAACTAAACAACCATTAGTCAATTTTCAAAGATACTTTCAATTAAACTTATACCTGAAAGTATGTTGACCAAAATGGGTTTGATTGAATCTCGATAGGGATTTCAGCACCTGCCTGTTGAATATACGTAGGATAGAGAGATACAATTGCATCAAGAACTCGGTTGAAGTGACGATTAACGGTTTCACCTGAACATATAAACCGGTGTCCAATTACCTGATTACACACGCTCTGTCCTACTGTGTGTAGGAATAGTACCAATTGCTCTTCCAGGCTAACGTGTCGTGTATCACATAAAAACGTCTTCTCACGTAAATCATTACATAGCCGAAAAAAATTTCCTTGCGTCATCCTCAGCTAGGTAATACAATCTCTATCAGAGCTATGAACAATAGAATTGATGAACCTCGCCCACTCATCATCTCCTAGACAAGCTAGCTGTCTAAACATGTATAGTCAGCAGTATTCCCCAACGGCAACTATATATACAAGCAACCATGACAAGAACCACGATATAATGGCCCAGTTCTTCCTCACTCAGGTTATCCATCTCCTAAAAATTCACACCAAACTTGAAATCAATCTTCCTCATATTAACTGTTTCATGAAATCGTGGGATTTAATCGGATCACATGTTGTTACGAAGTTGGATGTAGTTAAGGAGCGAGTTTGACTTAATAACTTTCATACATGCATTAATTGACCCACTAATCAAAGTGCCTGCCCTGACCTAGGCATGGTATTACACGTGTTTGGCTGTTGCCTACTATGCTTTTATAAAATTTTGTACATGCACCAAAAATGAGGCAGATGCAACACCTGCAAGATCGAGCTGTATTGGCACTTTCCTTTCCTCGATCTTGGTAGCAGAAGAACTTTTGAATTAAAAGGCTATCGTGGAAAACTTCTTGGATCGAGCTGTATTGGCACTTTCCTTTCCTCACGTCCTTAGATATGATGTGTGTCCACTGAAATCCGCTAACCATTCCGTACGATTCTTTGAATGGTACCAACTTGAATGATGAACACAGTCGTCTGATCCAGACCGTTGAATCACCCGATCATCTCTTTAAAAAGCCAATCCCAGAAACCCCACCACTCAGAAGATACAACTATTTCATCCACCACCCGTTTATGGATGGTTGATAGACGTTGATGGTCTTTTGACTACACTAATTTCAGAGCAATGACCCAAATTCTAAAATTTTAAACAATGGCACATCCATGAGTGGTCTATCAATTGATCGGTATGGATGAATTGATACAGTTGATGGTCTTTTGACTATACTAGTTTCAGTCACTTTAACAGCTGATGAGCTCCATCCATTTTATTATAGTCTCCATTAGCATGCTTAGAGGTCCACATAAACTATATTAAGATGAGGAAAAAACCCATTTGTTACCTAAATTTCTAATTTAAAAAAATCAAATTCAAAGTATGATGCAAGCTAATACATCAAGATAATACACATTTGTTTAATTAAAATGTGACAATGAACTGATTCACACCTACGAATGTGGACTACCTATCAACCACTTGTGTCATAAAATAGGTGGAGATGGGATGTGTCGCGCATTTAGAGCAGTCCGTATAAAAATGAAACTCCCCCAAAACAGAATATTGCTTCCATTTGGTATTAGGATAAGAGAATATTTCCATTGTCTGCTTGCATGCTTTTCATATCCATGGCCCACATTGCAAAATTGCAATCCTAGGTGTTGCTATTGTGAAATTGCAATCCTTTGGTATTAATATAAATATTTTTTGAGATTTGCTTACACACAAATAATTATAATTCTAACTAGTTGGTGTTTGGGGTCCACTATCATGGTGATATGACATCTCACCCATCTAATAAGGCCATCCTGCTTAAAAAATGGAATGCCTAAAAATTAGGTTGATTCAACAATGAGGTGGGGCATTCTATTTTCATGGCTGGATTGGCCTAATTTTCAAACATCTTAGCTAAATAACCATAAATAACAACCTAAAAAACTCCACATTTATGTGGGCATTTTATTTTCAAGGTTGGATTGACCTAATTTTCGAATATCTTAGTTTCATGGTGGGAGGATAAACCTTGTTGTGGGGGTAAGATGTTTTACATATATCATGACAGGACGTTCCAAGCCAACCAATTACAACTAGTTATGTGTGAGCATTTCTCTTTTTTTCTTTTTTTTCTTTTTGAGATCAGATATAAAAAAGAATAAAAATGCTTAGGATTGAAAAGTAATCACCTATTGGCAACTTCTTTTTTTTTATATGTATTTAAGTTTTATCATTCAAGGACAAAAAGAAAAGGCTTGTGTAAGCAGACACAAGATCTAGTGGCTCCCTGGAATTTTAGTGGGATCCGCCAGGTCATTAAATGTTGCTTGGATGGAATAAAATTTTCATTCTTTACAAAAAAAGGCCAACAACATGTTGTTGGTTTTTTATCTCTTTGGGCTTAAACAAAGGTGGATGAAATCATTTAAAACAATCTAGACCGAATAAAACTTTCATTCTTTACCAAAATAAAAACCAACAACATGTTATTGGTTTTGTTCTTTTTGGGCTTAAACAAAAGTGGATGAAATCATTTAAAACAATCTAACCATGTAATACGAATACATATGACAAGTATTTTTAAGTAGTCGAAGGTGCATTTAAATAAAGTGGTATCATGATATTCTTTCCATCAAAAGAGTTCTACTTTTTACTGATATCATTTCTTACAACTTGTAAATATTTCTCTTTACTTGTATTAATTACATGTGCTTGTTTGCTAATCTACTTGCATGAGTAGTGACTGTCATATACCACAGATTGTACAGGTGGTGACCGGCATATACCACGATCTGAACCATTCATTAGTCAGTGGCCCACCCACAGATTGTCGGATGGCCCACCCATGGACTGACCATAATTATATCTGAATATGCCTAATTTTCTGCACGAATACATCTCTATGATATGTGCGTGGATGGAGCCATGGACCATTCACTTTTTCTTTTCTTTTTTCTTCTTCCTCCTCTTTTTCTTCTTTGAGTATGATTTTCGTATCCTGATCAAGGATCAAGTGGCTCTCTCTTGAAACAGATGGACGGGATTTGGACCGGGACAGGCGAGAAGAGCGAGCCCGAAAAGTGAGAAAACCTGATATGAAAAATACGATTAAGAGGAATGAAACCACTCGGCCTGTTGTGGTCCTTATCTAATAGCAAGATTGTGAACAGTACCAGCGTTATGCAAGAAGAGAAAGCAAGAGAATGAGAATCCGATGGACTTCTAACCTTTGTCGGTAAGGGATTCCTTCAGTTTCTGATCGCTGGCGACGTCTTCTCATCGAGAAAGATCTTCGTCTAGAACGGCGAAATCTGACGGTATGTTAGTGTTAACATTCCAAACCATAGGGAAAAAGAAGAAGAAGAAGAAGAAGAAGAAGAAGATGAGACAACAAAGTTACCTGAATAAGGAAGAAACCGGAGATAGTCTCCACCTATCCTCTCCATCGACATTATATAGAGGTCGGATGATATATTGGAAGATCACATGGCTTACCAGCGACCTACAATATCAGGGCGATAGATCTGCTCCAGCAAATCCACAAGATTTCCGTTGAGTCTTGTGAAAGAATGCAGAAGCGTGTAGGTGAGACGATGGAGAACCCATGAAAACCCATGGGTTTCTCTCTTCTCTTGGTACGGCGCATTTTCTGTTCGACGGAAGTGTATTTAGATGGTTGGGTTTCTAAGGCAGGATTTCATAAAACCATAGGCCAAGCGTTGTATCCAATGGCGTTTCAAATATGACATTAAATGTTCTACGCAAATATATAGATTTCAAATACCACATTAAATGTTACATGCAAATATATACTGCATGTAGTCCACGGGATCAAGAATCTCATACCACCTAATGCCATCTATTCCCACGCACCAAACACCCCCTTACGGTTTTACTGAAGATTCTTTAACTTCCACAATTCCAATCCTTACTGGTCTCATGCTAACCTACTAATCTACTAACCAACTAACTTTCTAGTTTATATTGGTCCATTTTACTTTCCTGCTTGCATCCTACATTTCAGTGCAAACTAGTCCATTGACTTTCTTGTGAGCATCTTACATTCCAATCTATACTGGTTCATTTACTTTCATGCCAACATCTTGCATTCCAGTTGCCACCGGTCTGTTTACTTTCCTGCAATCCAGTCCATAATGGTCCATTTACCTTTCCGTCTATATATCATAATATCCCAGTGTACACTGGTCCTATATTTTTCTAGAAATTTACATTCCACATGTTTGCTCTTAAAAAAAAAAACAAAAGATTAAAAAAAAAAAATCAGAAAAAAAAAAAAGAGCACAGCAAGCCAATCATCAAAGGGTAATAGGCCATTCTGCAACCATCGTGCCAAAAATTCAGCTACGGGTCCATCGTCTGGCAAAATCATCACACATATACCAAAGCATTATCTGAACCCCTGCACATGTAGCAAGTTCCGCCTCAACCCACAAAAGTGTGTCTTCGAGGCAAATAGGGGCAAGCTGCTCAGATGCATTGTTAGCGAGAGATGACATTCAGGTCGACGAATTGAAAGACAAATCAATCATCGAAATGCCACCCTTGAAGATCGAGAGGGAAATATGAGGTTTCTTAGGCAGAATCTAGTACATCAATCGCTTCATAGCCCAGCTCACGCCCATATGTGAGCCCATATTCAAGTTGCTATGTAAAAACACGATGAAAGAATGGAACGAAGAATGTCAAGAAGCCTTCGACAGAATCAAGAAGTACTTGTTAAATCCATCAGTGCTAGTCCCACTAATATCAGGAAGACCACTTCTACTCTACATCTCACAAGCCGCAAATGTCATCAGGTATGTCCTCGGCCAGCATGATGGCACAAGAAGAAAAGAGCAAGCAATCTACTATCTCAGTAGCCGATTCACATATTACGAATCTAAATACTCCCCAGTCAAAAAGACATGTCTTGCCCTTATATGGGCGACTCAACGCTTCTGTCAATACATGATCGCTTATCCGGTCCTCTTTCTTGCACGTATGGATCCATTGAAGTATCTGTTTGAGAAAACGACGCTGACCGATAGAATAGAAAAATGATAGTTGCAACTTTCTGAGTTCAATGTCACCTATGTCACACATAAAGCAATCAAGGGGCAAGCAATGGCTGAACATCTCATAGTACACCATCTGCCTGACTTCCAACAATTAAAGACTTTCTTCCCCAATGAGGATATCCTATTCTTTAAAGGCAGAGAAGGACCAAAGGGAAACAAATGGACCTTGTACTTCGACGGTGCAGTTAACGCTAAAGGAAGCAGAGTAGGGGCAATCCTCTACTCTTGAGATGATATCCCCATCCCTATCTCACGATGATTAGCTTTTGGATGCACAAATAACATAACTGAGTATGAAGCATGTATAGTGGGCTTGAAATAAGCAATCATCCTAGGAGTGAAGAAAGTTGAGAGTTTTCGGTGATTCTCAGCTCATCAATGAAACGAATAGTGACTGGAAAATGAATGACAAGAAGCTGATTCTGTATCACGTCTACTTCGAAAATCTCATCGATGAATTTCAAAAGGTCACCTTTACGGACATGTTGTGCACCAAGAATCAATTCGTAGATGCTTTGGCTACACTGATATCCACGCTAGAAATTCCTAAAGGAACAACTCAATGGGAACTCACAGTCGAACTTCAAGAAGGCTTGACGTTCTGCCTAAAAATTGAAGAAGCCGAAATGCCACTTGACGAACATCCTTGGTATACTAATATTAAGAAATATTTAGAAGATCGAGTATACCCAGAAAGCGCCACGACAACAGACCACCGCATAATTCAGCGATTAGCCACTCAGTTCGATATTAACGGCAGCATCCTATACAAACGGTCCTTCAACCATGTCCTGGTACGTTGCATGGATGAGATAGAAGTTGTAAAAATCATGTCTGAAGTCCAGGATAGAATCTATGGTCCACACATGAATGAACATATGATGACCAAGAAGATCCTACAACTAGGATACTACTGGCTAACTATAGAGACAGACTGTTGCTAGCACATCAGCACGTGCTACAAATGTTAGGAGCACATGAATCGGATTCACACACCTACTTCTGAATTAAACAACCTGACGATACCCTAGCTCTTCTCAATGCAGGGTATCGACATTATCAGTAAAATCAGCCCCAAAGCATGTAATGGCCACCAGTACATCCTGGTGGCAGTCAATTACTTCACCAAATGGGTGGAGGTATAATTCTATACCACCATAACAGCATCACATGTGGTACGATTCCTAAAGAACAACATCATCAACCGCTATGGAATCCCACAGGTCATCATCAGAGATAATGGGACACCCTTTGTAAATCAATAGATTGATAATTCTTAAAATAATGCAAAATCAAGAGGTACTAATCAAGCCCATATGAACTACAAATGAATGGAGGGGTTGAAGCTGCCAACAAGACACTCATTTACATTATTGAAAAAATGGTAAAAACATAACATGACTGGTTAAAGATGCTTCCTTATGCACTTTGAGCTTATCAAACATCCGTATGCACTGCAACAGGCGACACTCCATACAATCTTACATATGGAATAGAGGTTGTTCTACCAGTCGAAGTGGAGATTCCCTCACTACGCATACTATTGGAAAGTGAAGTCGAAGAGGAAGAATGGCTACAAGCTCGTCATGATCAATTCCATCTAGCAAATGAAAAGTGCATGCGAGCTCTATGCCATTCCCAGACTTACCATAAGAGGATCACACGAGCGTACAACAAGAGGGTCCGCATAAGAATGTTTAGAGTAAGAGACATGGTAATGAAAAAAAAATCATACCTCCTCACTTGTCTAATCCAATGGGTAAATTTAAGCCCTATATAGGGAGGTTCGCTCATCGTTCAAAAAGTACTCCTTAAGGGCACACTCCACCTCACCAACATGGAGGGTGAAGATCTTCTTGAAGCCAATCAATGTCAACTATGTCAAAATTTACCACGAGTAGTAGAATGGTTATGAGAAGTCACCCGAAGTCGAGCCACATCCCACTTTACCAACATGCCCTTAGAAAAAGAAAAGAAAAAAAAAAGAGAGAAAAAACAATAAGAGCATAAAAAAAAAGTAAAAAAAGAAGAAAGGATAAAAAACATTCTTGGGGTAAAACCCCATAAACATCATCCACCCCTAAAAAAATCATGACATCAGGAAGTGCGATGACGAAATCCCCGACCACAGA
Organism: Magnolia sinica; assembly: GCF_029962835.1. Lineage (NCBI taxonomy): Eukaryota > Viridiplantae > Streptophyta > Magnoliopsida > Magnoliales > Magnoliaceae > Magnolia > Magnolia sinica. Next base: position 67,855,884 of record NC_080586.1, on the reverse strand, counting down.
CAAAGAAAATTAAAAAGAGAAATGTGTGTCTAAAGCAAAATGAGAGAGGTGAAAACCTATAAAGGCGTTCGAGTAAAAATAATGGATGTACAACGAACCTGGTGAAAATCCGGAGGGCTCTAGGAGAAAGAAGACAAAGCTGTCAAGGGGTAGGTAAGAACAAATACCTGAGATGTGGTGATAACCCGAAAGGGTGCCGCAGGTAGAAATGATGGGCGAAACCGGAAGTAGTGAAAACCTGGAAGGTCGCCACGAGTAAAAATGGCAACAAAAAAAGAAGAAGGAAAAACATGAAAAAAATAAGAGGGTGTTTCTCGACTTCAGGCTGAATTCGTATCTCGAAGGCAAAGCATGAAAACCGTGACGTTTCAAAAACTTTCAACTCAACTCAGATTTAGGAAGAAATTTCTAATACGTACTTTTAAAGGTCTTCCAAAACCTTGAGGAATCAACTCAAAGCTTGTAGAGGGCGAATGTTGAAATATTCAAGTGTTTGATCCCTACACTCCAAAGCACCAAAAATCCAAACCACGGATCATATAGATAAGACCGGAATTAAAAAAAGAAAATTCATTCCATTTCTTTCATAAAAAGTTATGTTTAACTTGAAGAAAAAATGGGCGCACATAATGGCATATAACACAAAAAACCCTATATATATATATATATATATATATATATAAGTCATTGTAAGTTACACCACTTAAGTCTTGGGGGTCTTTTCAGAATGTTTAATTAGACAACAACCTCAGCCAACTCATAGGTGAGTCTCGCTCCCTCTACTCTAACTCTTCAATCCTTTGGCTGAAGCGATCTCTTTCTTTCTATAGGTACAAAAGCACCCTTGATAATTGATAGAAGATCGTTGCATCAACCAAAAGCACACTCGAAGTTGGACACCAAGCAACAAACTCGCCTCAATAAAGGCTAATATTGATCGCATCCATTAGATTGTGAAATGATATGAAATATCTGCAATAAAAACAAACTTCGATTGCAACTATTGCAATCTCTAATGGGAATGAGAGCCAATTAGACCTATTTGAAAAAATAAGAGGGCAAATAAAAATTATTTGGCGACGCTCACCTGCAAGATCGGGTGGATATTTTCAAAATATATGGCCTAAGAAAATCTTTCAAAAAATATTTTGCAATAAAATCCCCATAGAACCATGTTCTACAACTGGAGATCTTTTTCAAAAATCTAAAAAAAGAAAAGAAAAAAAGAAGCCTTTAAAAAATAACAATGCACACGTCATCTAAGGCACTGAGCGGTCTTCATACTCCCCAATGGGTTCTGATGCAACACCAATAATTGATTTTAGTTTTCTCCGAGATCATACTCAAAACATGGGGCAGCTGACCTGAACTCGTCTAAGAATATAGAATGGTTACTCTTGGATTAGTGGTAAAATTAAGAACTCGAATGACAAAAGAACGATCCAGATGGCTCTAGTCTGGGACACTTGTAAGCCTAACACATTGTAATGTGAGAGATCCATAAAGTCGCAGAATACATAGGAAACTGCTCATTACAAACGACTTGTCTTACAAATGATCTTAGGGGATCGTGTAGCATCGAAAGCTACTTTTCCAGATTGAAGTGTTTATTCTTGTAAGGTCGTAGAAAGCGCGTGGGCTCTAACCACCCACAATCTAGACTTGCAGACTATTTCGATGCACATATGCCGATCACAGCGTGAAAGGGTCACAATTTGATAGCTCGTAAAGTCGTAAAATGTGCAGGGACAAATTGGAACGTTTTCCCCAACCCTCATGAGACGTCCAGGTTAAGCTTTAACCAAGCGTGCCTCTTAACAACGATACTCTGGTAAATAATAGACCAAATCGTGTCTCTATCTAATCCAAAAATGGGGTGTCCACTCGCTTTGGCATTCGATTGTACTCTAATTTTTTTCAAAGAGAAGCATCTATAGACATCCCCACCTTAGGTGAAATCAAACCCACTTATCAACTTCCATTAGACATCAACTGAAGCAACTATATGATTAAAAGTAAGCCCTAGAAGCAGCTATTGGGTCGAATTAACCAAAACTAGGGCACACAAGCAATAGACCAGGCAAGGAAGCACAAACCTATGATGACCAACGGATCACCCCGAATTGAAGTCATCAGGCCTAGATATGGTGATGTGTAAACCATATTTATGGATATTGTGGGCCGACTACCATATTTGTGCACTACCCACTCTGCACTCACCACGTCTCTATCTCAATTGTGGTACTGGCAAATCGATGCTGCAACTGTCATCGTGCGATGCATCAACCATATCATCTGACATCGATGTACGAAACACCCTTACCAATTTAAGCAGCACTCTAGAGATGGAGAAGGAGATGATTGGTAGAGAGAGGATAATCCTTGGGGGAGAAGGATCAACAAAAGTACGAAGAGAACAAACATGAGAGAAGACAGGCATATCCAGAGGGTTTGGCTGAGGAGAGTCGATTATGTCCAAATCAATCCTGATGGTAACAAACTCCCCTCACTTTTGAAGCAACAGACACCTAACCCTCTATCCTCTTTAAAATATTCTCCTTACCTATTGCTCTATCTCATCAAAGTCAAAACCAAATATGATATTGAAGACAACGAGTAGGGTAGAGATTCGAGACATCCGACCATCCCTTTTGACTGAAAATGGTACATGATTTTTCCTTTATTATCTCACATCTCGAATCAAGTCATATTCTACTCCACACATATCTTTCACACCAATAACATCTACGCCTACTCACATTTTGTTTGCTTTTATTTTCTTTAATATTTTGCTTACTTCGGTCCTAAAAAACCTGCATAGTATGGCTTAATATTATATACGTTGTTATTGCTCTTTTTTTTTCTTTATCTTGCCTACCCTATCCCTAGGGCCTAGCGTAGTATAACTTAACTCCATGATATTAAAAGTTACTCTAAATCTCTCCCTAAAAAACTATATAATGTCGTAAAGTAGAGACTGTGTATTGCACAGACGGAAAATGATGCGTAACCCTTTTCTTTTTAGAACCGAGGCCTTTATCCAGAATCTACGGTCACACACCAATCACAGGAGTCACTTGAGTTAGAAAATCTTACGATTTTCTAATACTACAATTTCTAGCCGGTCATATATTCCAAGCTTCTTTTAACTAGTGGCGACTCCAAGTCAAACACACTTTTATATTTGAGTCAACTTTACATTTCAATCAAATCAAGCTAGAACCGACTTGCAAAAAAAGACAAGAAAGTGAGGACATCATTCCATGATGGCATCCATCTTCATGTGTGGCAGGGCGTTTACATGGGTGCTCAATCACCATTACTTTCTTGAGATTTATATCGGTATTATTTTTGGGTTCATGCCATAAAACGATTTGGAAAAATAGATGGACTTGGTGGATAGAATACATACATTATGGTGGGCCCATGGAGGACGGTCCAATAGCCACCCCAATGCTGGTAGCGTCGGTAGCCAATCTGCGTTCGGGTACAGCACATGCACGTGGAACGCGAAGTGAAGAGAGGTACAAACGCAGATTACCTGCTACAGGAAGCTAGGTGGGGGCAAAAATGATGTTTGTGAGAAATCCACCTTGTCCATCCGGTTGTCAAGATCATGCTAGGGCATGAGCCCAATATCCAAAACCCAAGTAGGCCACACGATCAAAAACAGTGAGAATTAAACGTCCACCATTGAAACATTAGTGGGGTCATACAAGTTTTCAGGCTAATATTTTTGTGTTTTCAGTTCTTCCCAGTAGGAATGACCTTATGAATGGTATAGATAACATATAAACATCGAGGTGGACCTTAAGGAGGTTTCAACTGTAGGCATTTCCTTATCTACTTTTTTCCTGTCATGCCACCCACTTGAATTTTGGATCTGACTCATTTTCAGGCCAATGCCCTGACATGATCTAGAAAAATGGATGGACTGACTTGATTTCTTGCAAAAATCATGGTGAGCCCCATCTAGCTTCCTATTGCAAGTAGTACCTGGCGCATCCGGGAGGTACTGGTTTGGATATGCCTTATTTTCTTTATATTACGGGATAATTGTTGAAACAAACAGGCCTTAAGGTTCGTTCATTTGTATCTATATAAAATTTTCGTAAAGGATCACGGGTAATAAGTATTTTCAAGTAGTAAAAAAAAGTGTTTACAATTAGTGTTTGAGGGGGAATTTATACCTCATTATTTTTATAGCAGTGTATAATAGTTAATGCGCAAGAAACTCGTCCAATCGTTTGGATGTTCATACTTAATGGCAATAAATACAAGGGTGGAGAGTTATTTTACAAGACTTTTGGAAAAGGTTCGGCAGCTCAAGTGGAACCACGAGGTGTCTCAGACTATGTTTATCCGGCTAGATGGACTACGTGATTGAAAGAGTTAGTATTCATGTGAAATTCATCCCAACCACCAACCACAAGGTGTCTCCGACTATGTTTGTCCGGCTAGATGGACTACGTGATTGAAAACAGTGTACAAGTAAAGTTCTTCTTCAAACTATTTGCCTTAGTATGGCCCACCTGAATCATTTAGGGGCCTGACTTTTGAGCATAAGGCCTAAGTTTTGGTGTGGCATTTAATGGTTGAAGTGAATTTTATAGCCATGTAAAAATCCATGGTGCAGCATTTAATGGTTGACGTGAACTTTATAGCCCGGTAAAAATCAAGGATGGATGTCTCTCTCCCAACTGGTTTTTTAACGTGACCCACCTGAATCATAGGTTGCCCTGGTTTTTTCTTTTTCTTTTTTTCTTTTTAAATTTTAAATTACCATGGGCCTAACAAGCAATTACACGTCGAACGGTCAAAGTGAATTTTGCACACACACAATGGTGGACCTCCTAAAAAATAAAGCGTGGGCATCCCTTATGATATGCCCATGAGATGTCCACCCTTATTTTTTACGGGCTCACTGTGATATGTATGTGAGATCCACTTTGCCCATCAAATAAAGGGCGGGCATCCCTTTTTGACAGGCTCACTGTGACATGTATATTAGATCCACTCTCCACATGTATATTAGATCCACTCTCCACTCTGACCATTAGATGTGTAATCCCACATTAGGCTTGTAACAAAAAAATTAGACCAACCTACCGTTCAAGTGAGCCACACCAAGGGAAATAGTTGAGAGAGACACATCCATCACTGTGATGATTATATTTATATGAATCCCACTCCAACCATTAAATACTTCACCACTTAAAAGGCAAACACAACTAATGGTTTACCTGTGAAACTCTTAGTTTTAAACTGTTTACAACTTCAAATTTTACAAACCCTCAATATTTCTAATCTCCACTTAGTAAGAATTTATTTATCAAATTTGAACCATTCCCTGTTTTAATTTGGTCATCTATTAATTGGCCACCAATCAATCACTTAAAAATCAAATCAATATACTTTCTCAATAAAGTTCATCCAAATTTAAACGGACCAGCATTTTTGCACACCATACATTGTTTTCAGATCTAGAAAGTAGCCCATATCAAATATTCTCAACAAGACAATCCCAACCTTTTGATTCGTGGCCAACAGAGGAACCAGTTGAGAAGAGAAATGCCAACTGCCTGCATTCAGCTGAAATGGATCCTAATGCTGGTGGCTAGGATTTTCCTATCCTGGAGATTTTTGTGAGCATCCTCCACTCATGATGATAGGGGACAACAGATCAAAAGTCGAGATGACCAGACCATGGGTCTCACTTGTTAGAACTGAAAACGCCTCCCATACCCACGTGAATCCCGTGAGAAGTGAACTGATGTAAAAATGTGAGGACTAAATAGTCCACAACCCATCACCTAAAAACAGCCAAGCTCTGTAGGGTCCACCATTTTATGTATGTAAAATCCATTCCATTCATCAGCTATAAACATTATACACGTCATACATACATAAGCCCAATTCAAAATTCATATGCGAGCACCAAAGTGAACAATGTAGATTTGTTCCCGAAACAGCTATGTTCACACCAAAGGGCCTGCATTGCGCATAGCTATGGCAATGAATATTCTGCAATGTCCCCATATTTCTCAGGTACCTGACTTCCAGAAATCTCAACAAGTGGACAGGCCATATGACAACAAACCATTTCCAAGATTTTACTTCTCTGGCCCAGAAATAGGCTGCAGCATACATCAAGGACACATCATCCTGAATGCTTACTTTTTCCTTGTTCATGCAAATTTTGGGCTATGGTCGGGCCCTAGATTTGAATGGTGCTGATCTGTGGTGTCCACGGCAATGCTATAAAGCTCAAAGTTTCAGATGCATTTACAACCTTTTGATTTATCAATCCAAGAAGGAACAAAATCCAAAGTAACAAAATTTGTAACAGTTGAAGCTATGTCCACTTCAATGCATCAATGCTCATAACAGCTCCCAACTTTCTTATCTAATCACTCATTGATAATAGCTTCTTTCACCTATGAATGACTCATTTGATGGATGTTCTCAAGACCATTTAGGGATGACTCCAGAAAGGAGAGGAGTTGCAGGTGGAAAGGGAACAGAGTTACAAATATCATCAAAATGCCAAAAACTTCTCCACCCTAAAAGGAAAATTCAACTTCTCTGTACACACTACCTTTAAAATGCTGGAAAAGAAGAGGCAGGCATCCTGAAAAGGAAAGAAAATTGCTGGTTTCCAATCATCTTCAAAAGCAGCAGAGAGATCTTAACTAGATGCACTCTTCCTTGCGGCATATACTCTGTAAGCTGCAAATCCAACAATTGCAACTGCAGCCCCAACTGTTTTGTGAAACGGCAATATAATCAGTCGGTGATTTAAAAAGAAAAGAAAAAACAAAAAAGTGTAAAGGAAGAAAGAAGATCAAGATGTGCAAAATAAGATGGAAGTCTTACATACTTATGCTAATAGACTACAACGAAATGCAGTCATGGTTTTAAATAATGCTGTTGGCCTCCTCCAATTACTAATAACAGCTCCATATGTGCCGGTATCAACCCCATATCTGCTCCCATATCAGGGTGGGCCATTACAGACACAATATGGTCATACCATATCAGATATTTTAATGTTTTTTTTTTTTTTAATGGTCCTAGACTGTGTTTGTTCCCAGCATATTAAATAATAAGTGAACTTCCAAAAACCAAGCATTGTGAGATTTAAGGGTTTGAACTGAGATGAAGGCCTAATTTAGCTAGCCAGCCAGGACAAAAGTACAGATTAAAATGAGAATTCAACCAGGAAAAAAGAGCCAGGCTCTTTACCATTCAAAGGGCGAGGAATTATATGACCCTCCAACTGGAAGAAATTATCGGTAGTAGCTAATTTTTTATCTGACAGAATCCAAGTTCCAACACATTCAAATCTTAGGCCTTTACACATGAAATGAGGACCTTTACAGTATTCTTTCTTCAACATCAATTTCTAGGTCACAAATAGACTGTTGGGACGTATCGTCACATAGGGGACAATTTTCAGGCATGATCCCCATCAGTTCATGAGAATTTCATGGTCTCCCTCAATCTTCCTCCCTTAGAAATAAAATCAAGGCATAAACAGGAGGAGAAATGCAAAATGAATAACAAAGATTGAAAAATAAAACAAGGTAAGAGCAACCATCCACCCAAATTTTAGATCCTCCCCAAGACAAGGGATGATCATGAAAAATGAGGTTGCCCAAAATGTAAAATTTGCATAGGAAACACCAGGAATTAATGCCTAAGAGAGGATACTTAATTGACCACTGAATGACATCAAGAGAATCACCATCAAGAACCAATAGAGGCTGAAGTTGCCACCAAAGGAATTATTTAAGGCTCACCATCATAGTGATTAGCCATTGTTCCCCAGGCCCAATGTTGTCACAGTCGTTATCATATTGCAAATCATAATAACGTGTATCAAATCGCAAATCATATCAAAAGCAATAAGAACTTTTTCTGCATATATATATATATATATATATATAAAAGTAAATCAGAAAAGATTACAAACTCATCAATCATCCATTTCACATGAGGATTCTTGTCTTTTTCCTTTGTTTTCTTTCAAAAATTGACCTTTCTTGGAGTACAATCATGTTAGAAAAAATGCCATTTGATTCCATCAAGTGAATAAAAAGATATCATGATTTTCTATGCTTTCCCTCCCTCCGTCAAAAGAAAAAATAAGCATGGGGGAAAGCCTTTTTGCATGTTTAATAAACAAAAAGGGTAAAAAGAAAGAAGAAAAAATTGAGTAAAAAATAAAAAACTAGTTTTCCAAAGTAACTTTTGGGCCCATTTATGAAGTCTACAATTATCGTATGATTCATACGATTATTTAAGATTTGCAATTTGGGTGAACGATTCGAATCGTGTACGATTGTGATAACATTGCCAAGGCCCTCCAAAAAATATTTAAGGCACAGCATCATAGTGATACCCATTGTTTCCAAGGTCCACCACCAACCACCAATAGAGGCTGTAGTTGCTATCAAAAAATATTTACGGCTCGCTGTCATAGTGATAGCCATTGTTTCCCAAGCCCACCAGAGTTCTATATCTAGCTAATTTTAACAGTGTCCCATTTTCTGGAGAGGGCACCTCTAATGCATGGTTTGGATGCTAACAGTGACACGAATCATGGTTGACCCCACCATATTAGATCAAAGCCCTATATATATATATATATATATATATATATATAGGGCAGCATTCTAAGTTGGTTGAACATACATAACTTATGGTACATTTAACCACCTATGGGGCCCATCATGGCATGTGTTTGACATCCACTTTGTCCACCAGTTCCTTCCCCTCATGTTCACCATCCAACCCAAAAGGCTGATCCGAATTTCAAGCAAGAGCACCATTGGGAACAGCATAAAATCATGCCTAAAACCATCAGTTGCACATATTATGTCACTAAAAATCATTGAAAACATTAACTAATTTTTAATGAAAAATCGCAAAATCTAACAATTCATTCGTATCATTCATCATCATCATCATCTAAGCCTTACTCCAACTAATTGGGGTCAGCAAAATGGATCCTATACTGTCACTGTCGTATTGTCATGATTCATGATACAAGTTGTGGCAAAAGTGTCATGCTAGCTGCCAACCTGATGCCACCCTCCTCTATCCGGGCTTGGGATTGGCAATGAGAGCAAAAAACTCACACAGGCATTATCAAAATGTAACAAATATATATTAAAAAAACATTAATTGATTGAACTGTTTTAGTGAAAAATAATGTACTGTACGCTGTGTCGCAGGTAGCGTAGGCTACATAGGGTGTAGCATAGACCACAGGTAGGGTGGAGCATATGTTACATAAGCTATTTTCATGTGCTACATAGCATAAGCTACACACTACGTAGCATAAACTATTTAAATCAATACGTGGAATATATAGAACATGGTGGGCCCCCACAACATTGGAAACTTTCTATGGTGCACATTCCCCTCTCAATTGGTCCCCATTGTTTTCTCTTGTGGTCGACCTAAGTTTTTGGATCGAGTTAACTTTGGCCTTTTGGGCCTAATATTGTGGAATGGAATTGTTGGACAAGCGCCTCCCGCCAATTAAATAAAAAAAAAACACACATCACACATCCAATGTCAAGCTCAATTAAAAAGAAAGAAAGAAAGAAAAGAACAGGACAGAATATATATATGGCTAACGATAGAACAAGAAAGAGAAAGTGAAGGCATACCGGAAACAAACATGAGAGAGCGATTTACAAGCTGGCGATACTGCTTGCGGCTTCTCCCTGCTTCTGTCTCAGGAATACTCAAATGTGGTTGCTGTGCTGCACTGATAATCCTACGAAACACGTTGAAATCTCCCAGCTTCATGCTAACAGGTATGGGCGCTTCTATTCCCATATCTTGGCTCACCTACAATTGCATTAACCAAATAAACAACAGTGGCAATAAAAACATATCCCAAACACATCTGTCACCAATAACAACAATGGTGCCAAAGGAGACACAATAGGCATCAGGATAGAGCATGGGTTTCCAATATTTAAAAGTTAAATATCCTTGTTATTGAAAAAGTTAACTAGTGAAGCTGAAAATAGTGACAACCAAACTATGACAATCATCACACATGACACCTTATGAATGGACGCCAAACAGGACGATGTTGATCCTTAATAGTCACTGGAAGAAAAGCAGGAGCATGTGCGGAATAGATGCAGTTCAAATAAAGATCTAGTGGTGGTCCTAAGGAAATGTCTATATAAAATAGTAAATATTTAAATATGTATTGACTATTGAGGATGACTTCAGTAGTCCCAACGAGCAATGGCATTCTTAATGTAAAAACTCAAGACAAATTAGAGGGCAATTTCACCAGTGCTTTCACACGTGTAATGCTTCTACACATGTGGATCATCAAATCATAGATATTGAACATCCATCAGGTCAACCTTGAAAAGCTCAGACCTATTAGAGGACTTTTCAACTGGACCAATGCACCCAGAAAATGGGCAGTGGGATCAAGGGTCCAACAATCAATACGAATGGTCCATTCTACGGAGTCCACTTTGGATAACAAGTTTGCAAGAAACCACTTGATTAGATTATCAAACCTCCCATTCATCGCTTGGCAAACCATCCCATCCCCAATCAATGTAAGCTTTTCATGATGGCCCATGAAAAACATATTGAACCTAATGGACGATCCAGATCATATGTAGATTGTCCACGTCTCTGAAAGCACCAGGGTGCAGTGAGAGCGTCATTGTACCCTGGGAGTACATGAGCTTTCCCATATGTATTTGTATTGTCCATTGAAAAAGAAAAACAGAAGTCTCTTTATAGACCCTGATACTTCATAACAATTTATTTTTTTTCTGTGCAAGTCCTTTTACAAGATGACATGGAAGACTTTCAGTTATATTTTCCAATCAAGAACGATGCATCCCAAAGTGCACAAGATCAGATTGCTACTGTTCTGTCAATCTTAGATCAGTTTCTACATTTTTTTTTCCCCTAGTCCTTCCATTTTATTGACTTGGAGTCTTGGGTGGTCCATGGGGATCACACTTGCGAATAGAATTGGCTTATAGGCTTTGTGGCAGTTTTGGAGGCCAAAAGTGGAGGGTTGACATTCGGCCCTGTTGACATCAGGAGGTAAAAAGGGTTTTGGTTTAAGGGTCCCATAAGCAGAGGATATGGACAGGTACATGCATTTTTAATTAGGAATTTATGAGTAAAGCTAGACAGTTTGGATCATAAGATCTTTTCTCCTTTTGAGACATTTTAAGGGGTGCTGTTCTGCAGGTTTTGAGATTTTTTGTTTTCCCTTTTTCCTGATGGACAGAGGTTTAGAAGACAGCCAAAGACAGAATCTTGATGCTTTGGGTTGTTCTTCAGTAAAATCATTTTATAATTCATTTTGCTCAAATAAATGACAAGTGTGGTAGAGTTCCCTCAAGCTTGGCAAAAGTGACTAGGTGATGCCTAAATTGATAGGGAGTTCATTGAAGGGTGGAGTAAGGGCAGGGATGGTGAAGGGAGTTTGCTTTGGAAGCTAGAGAGAGAGAGAGAGAGGTTTGTGGTTTGATAAAAATAGCCAACCAGCTGCTACTTGGAAGCCTTCTGAAGTCTCCCATTGATTACATGGGCCCCATATTAAATCTAAAATATCAAATAGGGTGGCTTGGGCAGTAATTTTCTAGTCCACATGAGGCATTTTTATTGGACACAACAGTAATCTTCAAAGATTCCAAGTATAAGCCAATAAAATCAAATGGTTGGTATCTTGTGGGAAAGTGTTTTGAGCCTTTATACACCACGTAGATGTTGTATGGAGGAATAATGATTGATGAATACAATTTTTTTCTTGTTTTCTGTAAACTGAAACCATGGTTCTAAGTCGGTTTCAGCAAGCATATCGCCCCAACGAAAAAATGATATGATACGGCATCACGTATCGGAATCAAGGCCATATCAGCCTGTAACGATCAGATTTTTTTTTTTTTATTCAAAACAAAATATACGAAAAAATATTAGAAAAATAGGAAAAAAATGAGATATCCAAGAATCCATCTTTTGTGTGTGTGTGTGTGTGTGTGTGTGTGTGTGTGTTGTGACCATGTATTCAATGACGTATCAAATATGTTTGATCTACAGTAAGGTGTGGAGATGATTTTTTGGGTATAAATTGTTGATATATATAAGAAATTGATATCATATATTGCTAATAGCTTAATATGATTATATATCAACTATTGGACCATTTAGTATTAACTGTCAAAACAAGTTCGACAGTGTCAAGTTGTGTGCTTAGCTAATGGCTGAGTGCAAAAATACTAAATAAATAATTTTTAAAACAATAATTTTTCACTATAATAAAGTTTTTTTTTTTTTAAGGAAAAATTTTTCAAAAATAAGAAAACGAGTTGATAGATCAAATCTATCATTCACATTATTTCCCTAAATTATTTTAGAAAGAAAAAAAATCAGAAAATGCCCAAAAATAACCTAAAAATAGAAAAAAAAAAAAAAAAAAAGGATAAAAATAACAAATTAATCAACCCATGCCCAAAATCGATAGATATATATCTTTAAAAATTATCCATGCACCAATAGTTCATTACAAGTTGCATTTGAAAGAAGGAAAAAAATCTGAAAAATCCAACACTTATTCAATTCCCCCCAAATCGGGTTCCTAGCTTCGATTTCAACAAAAAAGAAAAACCCAAATCAACAATCAGATCTGCTGTAGATCTGATTGGAAAAAAGCCCCACCCATGCATGAGTTTTGGTTGAATTTGAAAAAATATAAATACGGAAAATCCAGAAAATTTGACCGAAATTACCAAAATAATAATAAAAACCAAATCCCCACATTTCAGAAAGAAGAAAAAAAAAAAAAAAAAAACATTTCTGGAAAATCCAGCAAATTCGACCGAAATTACAAAAAAAAAAAACACCAAGGCATTCAATAATGGTAACAATGGCCGTAATGGCCACCATTTACCATTAAGATACGGAAAATAACAGCCCTTTTTTTTTTGAAAAAAAAAACTGTATCAGCCCCATAACGAGCTCCTTCCGAGCTATTTTTATGTACAGCCATTACATACCATTTTTTGATACCTTGGGAACAACACAATGCTCCAACTTTCAACAATGGGTATGAAAAAAAAATTAGGCCATTGAAGGGGAACCACCTTTACTATGGACAGCGCACGCATCATTGATTCGGGCCATTCATCAGGTAGTGAGCATGAGAATATGCCATAAACCGAAAATTGGGGCAGTACCCTCATCGAGTGAGCTGCACGTGTTGAATGGACCATTGGATGTTTTCTTCAACAGCCAACTTTTATGGTACAAGTGTGATCTGTCTAAACAGAGGACCAGCATTATTTTTTATCCAGGACATATTCAATGTATACTCTACCTGATGATCTCCAACACGTGTACCATCCAGCAGTGGGAACCAGTCATGTATGTTAGTTATCAAGTGAATTCTACATTCTATCAAAATCCTCAGTTTTCCTCCCTGTAGGAACATCTCTCTTATTACCTAGATTTGTGGATCTAAATAAAAATCACACTGATCATACAAACCTGAACTTCCAAGGTGATGACCACAAAATGTACAGTTCAATATCTGTGATCAAAATTCAATGCACAAAATCAGATAGTTCACATCTTCTTATCAGTATGTGTTCAGGCTAATGGGATCTACAATTCGGACTTTCTAGATTCATGCATTAATGCACATTTGAAGTGGAAGAATTGCTACAGTTGTGACAAATACAGATTATGGTGTACTGACTACTGAGCATGTGAGAACTGATCACCCAAAGGAGCAATGGTACCACAACTTACAGGTAACGTGCCATTTTACCCAATAACATGCGTTTTGTTTACGTAATCAGCACCATGAAAGCAATAGGGCCCACTATGATGACCACCCTTCTAGAAAATCAGGCTTATCCATTCACAAGGTAGGCCACACCGGTATGTTGAGTCAGACTATTGGCTGTCCATCGATTCCAACATTGTAGAACTCGTCGTGGAGAGGAAATCGTTAATCGTCTTTTATGTTACACAACATACACCCATTTGAAATTGGTGTATTTTGTGGTAAGATTAAGGTATTCAAAAACAGTTACGTGACAGCTCTAATGGCAATTATGTAACAGTAATGATGGGAACTGTTACGCCTTACGGGGCCATAATGGCCGTAACAGGAACATGTTGGAAGTTAAATGGTAGTACTATAACTGTGCATGTACTTAAGCTGCCATACTAGCTAACCAGTTTCTGTACATAATTTGTAAAACTAAGCATGGGCTGCACAATTTATACAACTAGAACACGAACATCATCATCTAAGCCTTATCCAAATTAATTGGGGTTGGCTACATGAATCTTGTTCCAGCATTCCACTCTATCATGGGCCATAATAGTGAATTTGGAATGTCATACTGTCAGGATTCATGGTGAAAGTAAATGGAAAAAGTTTCAAGCCAGCTGCCAACCTGACACAACCTCCTCCTTTATTCAGGCTTGAGACAGGCATAGGTTGGTTAAGATAAATGAGTTTTCTAAAAAAATAAATAGCAAATAATTACATATTTTCTCATTAATATATGATACATCGTCCAAACAGCATATAGCCCAATCCACAGAGTCTGATACTGATGAGCAGTATTACTGCCAAACATCAAATATCCATTGCCTATCACAACAACAATCACCATAAAATAACCATGTCCAGACAATAATACATAGCTATGACGTGCACCAAGTGGACCCTAAGATATGGCACCATCTGCTGAACTTTGAAATGAGTTAGTCCAGTCAAGGTGCAGCTCTAGTTCTTGATTACTCAATAAAGGCTATTTTCACATAATAGAGAAGAAGCTACAATTTCTCAAAGGAACATGTCAAGCCAGATAAAATAAAAAATTAATAATAGCATGGATAAAAAGAGGAAGTTCATAACTATGGATGCCGGACATAAAGATTAAAATGAATCTAAAGCACAAACTGTATACTAAATACCCTTGTTGAATTTTGTAAGGCTATTGGAGACGGATCAAGATCATCCTTTGCTGAAATAATGAGGCAAGGCACCTCGAATCCAGTGTCATCTCCATGACTGGCAACTTCTACAAGCAAATCCATTGCTTTTTGCCATGAGTTTTCATCAGAACTGCAAATTCATAAAGTTAGTATCATTCATCATTTCCTATGGGAATCAACCATGTTAAAGATTGTTAATTGAGAATGCAATTAAGGATACTGCAAAAGCTAGTTTCATGAATAATGTAATCGAGAAACACTGTAAACCCTGCCATCACTTGTCTTTAATTGCCAACAGACATGGTAGAGGCAAGCAAACTCGAGAACTAGACCGCTCTAGTTTTAATTGTCCACCACATAGTAAGACTGTAAGGCACACTTATGAACTAGATCTCTTATGATTTAATGAAAATGAATATCAGCACAGAGAAACTGAGAAAATAAAGCCAATAAGATTGAATAGAAGGCCGCATGCAAGATTTTCAACAACAGAAAAGAACCAAAGTGACAATTAATGAACTCCAAAGGTCTCCAAACTGAAGCCACAATGAACAGATGCAAGGGAAAATGATATTCAAACTTCACGTCTCAAAGGGACCACGGTAATTGTAGTGATCCAAGAAGACAAACTTATTTTTGAGGGTGAATGAGGTCGAAATGAATCAGAATTGGTAGTATAGGAGAGCTAATCAAGTACACCTTTCCAACAAGCTCAAGATCACGTCATTCAGACAAGATTGAAGAAGTTTTGAGTCTTTTGACTGTGTTACTAGTGGATAGTCCACTGCAGTCCATCGCCTACTTTCCACTCTGTAGGCTTTTCTACTTGTAAGAAGTAGCATCGACAGCATGCACTGAGCATTTGGTAAAGTATTATAAACAGTTGGTGCATCTTTGCATATGAACTAGGAAGATTTTGGAAATGAATGCATGAGAGATTTTGGTTTTCATGATAGGCTCTATTAAACGATCTAAAATCTAGACATTTCATCTATTCATCCTGGAAATTCACTTCTTAACACTAGTTCTTTCTTGCAAAATATACCTGAGCATTAAGTGTTCTAACTTGCATGGTTTCTTGTGCTAACAATAATCTTATCATTGTTCTGTTGCTTTTGAACTTCAGACTCGGAAAAGTAGATCAGTGCCAAGCAAAGACATGAGGTACAAAACTTAGCAGTTTGAAGAAATCCCCATAGATATATGACAATGCTGAAAGATATATAAAGATTAATCGTATCATACCCAAAAAAAAAAAAAGAAATTTGGTTAATGGCAATGCAGTGCTGATATGACACACACACACACACACACACACACACACACACACACACACACACACACACACACACACGCACACACACACACATATATATATATATATATATATGATACGGTGCTACTAAAGCGTAATGGGCTATAATCCTCTTAGTTGAATAGGTTAACATTGACAACCAAAACAGTCAATCTCCACCGTGAATTAGGTCCAGCCAACTCTTCACTGGCACTATGCAAACATCACATGCATGAGATAATCCTCCTATTCATCCAAATTATTAGCTGGAGATACTTTCCATAAACAATCTTAATCATCCATTTTATACACTACTGATCGGATGGTTCCAATTCCCCAATCAGTATGACTTTCCAGTGGCCAATGAAATGCAGACAGGACATAATGGACAATCCAATCAATTGGTTTGATTGTTCACATGTCCCTATGCAACTAGGCGCTCTGGACAGTTTCTCACAGAGAGAGAGAGAGAGAGCTAACGATACTGCCTAATAGACAACCTTTTAGAAGATAATATACACATTTTATTTATGCAGATTTTTTATTTTTTATTTTTAACAAAAAGGTACTAGAAGATGACAGACTATAAGTAGCTACAGAAAAAATCTGTAGCACATAATGAGTATTACCAGTGCAAGTGCAATTCCCCAATTTCCAAACCTAGCTATTCCAAAGAAGTTAAAAGTTCAATCAGTGGTTGGTTAGTTGATCAGATAAGCTCACATGCTCAAAAGTAAGCACCAGCGGAAATGAACCAATCAGAATGTTATTTAATGAGCTAGTAAAAAACCTTACACAATCATATGCAGAGGCATTATAATGGGAAAACATATATAGTCATGAACAAAATTAACAAATGTCAAAAGAAAGCACCATTGCAAACGAACCGATCAGAATTAGGATCTATTCAAAATTTACCACTTGCTCAACCTAAGTGTGACGAATTGCCATCCCTACGCAAAGTGTTACTAAACCTCACAAGTTAGTCAGACAATTTTACACAACAAACACGGGGAATCATCTATACCATATACAGTGTTTTAAATAGCGGTAGCGTGATGCGTAGCGCTCAGCCCTCTATAGCGTGTAGCGTAAATACGTAGCATGTAGCATAAGCTACACGATACTTCTATTTTTTAATTTAAAAATAGGACAAATATAATAAATAGTGGAAAAAAAAAAAAGGAAAAAAGTATAAAAATGCCTAAAAGATGATTCATTCTATCAATTATAATCATGTTCAAAAAAGTTATTAGTTATCATTTATCAAAAGCCAATCCACATATATAAGCCAAATCAAATAATTATCACATCAACAACCTTCTAAGCAAACCACTTTAATTAATAATGTCTAATTGAAACCACAAGTCACAATTATGAAAAGAAATAAAAATCGCATAGGTTAAAAGTATCAAGTACAATACAAGTGTCACATTCCTCAACATTAGAAAGAAAGAAAACATGAAAAAATAATAATAATAAATTAAAATAGTAAAAAAATACATTGTGGCTTACGTTACGGACGCTACGCGCTACGTAATTGTAGCTTAACACTACGAGCCCTGTAGCATGCTCTACAGGGGATTTACGATATTTGGGACGCTACGTAGCGCTACGGCCATGTTATGCTACGGGCGCTATTTGAAACAATGACCATATATAACAAGCAGCTTTTGGACATTAAAGGGTAAAACGGTCACAAAAATGTAGTTGCTTGGCAAGGGACAGTACGTGGCAACAATCTGTATAAAACCCACTTGTACATATCTTGTGGTTTCTTATGCTAGAATGTCAGCCTGAAAACAAGCTAGATCTAAAACTCAAGTAGGCCATGGCACCGGAGAAGTATGGATGGGTCGCCCACCATTGAAAAGCATTCCCTTTCGCTCTGAGTGTGTAGCGAATAGCCACATCCTTTTCCTTCATGTCTTTATCTTTTTGTCTCCCCAACTCTTCCTCCAAGTGCATCGCACATGCCATACCCTTAGTAAATCATACTGGTAAAAGATGCATTTTAAATTCGTGAATAAAGTTAAGAAACCCCATGCAAGGAAAAGATCACTGGATGAAAAGAAGAGCAGGTGTTGATAACTTCTAAGAAACAGCTGATGATTCTTACTTGAAGCTATCTACACATAAATCATAATCATTGGCATCAAGCTGACAGCAACTAGCAGATATTGCATTAATACATTAAATGCCACAGATGATATTTTCATGCATGACAATAATGTTGACAAGGAAGTGACATAGAAATATTGCGTTTGCTGACATTACTAAGGAGAATGTATAACAAGACAGTACTATGTAAAACATTGTATTTGTAATAGCTGAGGAAGCAATACTGACAAGCAGGAACTGCTCAACCAATACCTGTCATACACAAACACTGCTATGTCACATGCTGCCAAGGACTCTTTATCAGACAAGAGATCCTTAACTCCATCTTCAGGTACTTCACGCATTATAAGGGTCTTTTTAGTTCCCTTGAAGGACAAGATAAAGCGCATACTTTTAGCCACAAAAAGCACATCTTGAACAACAAAAGAGAAATAGACTTTTGGGTTTGAAAAAGAGAGAGAGAGAGAATCAAAGTTGCATCAGACAAAACTGTAAAATATATGACAGTGACAAGATGGATATTTCGCAATGCAACAAATGGTCTATCATGTATTTCCTTCATGGACATTGTCTTCACATGCTCTAACTGATTTTCATAGAAAATATCAATGAATTAACAAATATGGTGTGTCGTAATGGCCGTTACATAAGGGATACAGATTTTCTTTGAAAACAAAAAAGAAGAAGAAGAAGAAGAAGAAGAAGGCTGTAACGGCCATTATGGCCTGTATCGTAACGGCAACAGCGGTGGCCATTACGGCCACCATTACCGTTACGGAATACCTTGCTAACAAAGGAGCAACAAAAGCTATGTTCTTCCACCGTCTCAGGGAAATAGATCATCATACATAGCTATCCGCAGCATGGTTTGGTGGTTCATCTGTTTCTTGCCCCATAGAAACTGAAACCCACACTAGTTTAATTTGATTTTTTGGAGAACTGTTTCACCCAACCCTTCACACCTTTTTCAGGGTGCAAAAGATCTCAATTCACTAAGAGTGATTGAGTTCTCAGGGCCTGTCAGCATTCAAGGGTTTTGCTGAAGTGAAGGCATTATTTATGGCTATTAAGACCATCACCACTGCCAACCTTTCTTCCAGCAATTTGTATAAGGCGATTCATCCAGTGTTATTGAGTGTACCAAATCTGGCAAGTTTCTGCGTTGATTCACCAACATGCTAGAGGAAATCAAAGAGATTTGTGCTGATTTCCCAATTTATTTATCCCACATGCTGCGGGATGCAAAGATGGCTGCCCAGTTTCTAAGCAAAAGTGTTCTCATGACCAATCTTCCGACTATTGATAGGAGAAATGTGGCTGTGGTTTAGAGCTTGCAAGCTCTGAGTTTCCCTTTTCTTTCAGGCTTTGTGCTTTATTTTGTATTCCAGCTCCAAAGTCAAGCTGTTGTTTTCATATCATTTCCTACTTGCTTTGTTATCTTAATAAAACCTCCACATATCAGGCAAAGAAAGAAAGGAAGAAAAGAAAACATCTAAATTCAATGCATTGATTGCCTTCTCAGCCACACATTTTCCCTGCATTTTGGTGCATCTAGGTACAGTTGGTTGCAATGCTAAATCCTGGTGAGAGGCTTTCCAAGACAATCAAAAACTTTGTGTTTTGGTTAAGATTAAAACAGGTATTTTCACCCCAAAATGTGGTTTCAGGGAGGACATTCTTATCCCAACAGTGTTCGAATACTCTATTGTCCACCGAAGGGATGGCGAACCTTCAAACATACACTAATCACCACTGGGCCTACCTTAGTTGCACAAATCCATACAGGCATCTCAATGAGAAGAACAAAGAAAACTGTAGAAAAGCCATTACTGCTTGCAAAATGAAATCCATTAAATTTTAAACTACATGGGCTTTAACCTTACTTTCTTATCATAAGGGAAGTGCAAGATATGAATTAATAAAATTTTGATTTTTCATAAAACAAAACAATCACTTCTAACGGAATGTCGAGTTCTAGTAATGTACACAGAGTGCGTTCTCCATAGAAGCTGTTTCAAGGCTAATGGTAGTAATGTACATGGAGCATTCTCTATAGAAGCTCTTTCAAGGATTATAAAATAAAGGTGATGGGGACATCACGCGCACCTCCTACGCCCTATGCGCGTACGCAAGGAGGAGAGCCCCACCATCGATCTAGATCGATGACGATGTCCAGGGAGGAGCTCCTAGTTAGAGGACTGCATTTTGGTTCCTTGGAGTGGACCCAATCGTCATTTGAATCCCACCATAGGTTCTCATGATCTTGGCCCACTATTGTAAACGATCTAGTACTTTGAGTTTTGATTATTATTGTTATTAGAAACATCATGGACGGTTTAGATTACTTTGATTAGTTGTTATTTGTAGTTACTTCGTCTCTAAGTAATAGGTTGTACACATGGCGCGAGTTTTGGGGTATAAGATTTTATTATATATAGGCACCCCTTGTAGTCTTTTTTCTCATTGAAGATTGAATAAAATTTCTGCGTTTTCCTGCTCCTCTTTGAGTTGTGAAAGCCTAATTGGGTGTGAAACCCTCCCTTCTACGAAGGGCTACTACCGTGGTGCGAAGTCACACCTATCCTGATTCGCCCCCATCTCCTACCATCCATATTCACAGTTTCCTACAGCTATTCAACCTACAAATCCATTATTATTTTGCATCCAATTCTTTCCGACAACAAATTTTCAGAATCCAACCCCGTAGGAGGGCTGAAACTTCGGCGGAGCACCACGCGCGGACCAGACCTCCTATCGGGCTGAAACTTGGTGATTGTGTAGCCTAGCCCTGGCCGACCAGACCCTAGCTGGGGGTTTTTGGGTTCGTGGGCCCCATGCACGTGCGAACAGCCATCAGCACACGTGCATTAGGCCTGGCCTGTTGTTCACACGCACAGGCTGGCTTTAGGTTCACTCTCTCCTCTCTTTCACTCCTCTCTTACTTGATTTCTCTAACCCTAACCCCAGATTGTCTTAAATTCCAATTTCTTTGCCCCTTTTTCTAACCCTAGGGTTCCCCGAATTGAAACTTGTGAAGCCCTTGGATTGGGGAAATATTTCTGTGCATATGTAGATGAATTTACTCTCCTTTAAGCATTGTTTGGTTTATAACTTTAATTGATCCAGCCCTAGCATGTGTAGGCCTAGACCCGCATAGATTCCCCTTGTTGAATGCTTGACTTTTTTGTGCGACATGGAATTTTATGTGATTGTTTCTGAACTAGTATGATCTAAAGCCTGGAATCTTGCATAGCATATTTAAATTTTCATGTCCTGCATCAAAAGGTGTTGTGCCTTGCGTTGGAGGTTGGGAACTTGCTCGATCTCACCTCAGATTACAACTTTTTGTAGGATTCAACAAAATATTGACCGTGGATCACCTTCAACAGTCTACCTGTTGGAAAATAGAATCACTAGATCACATAACCTATTGCAACCTAGCAACAGCAGTTTGGTCACTCTTTTAAGCTATTTGACATTTCATGGGTGTTGCCTAGCTTGGTTGGCAAAGAGGCAACCCCTGCCAATGGTCGTTTGGTTCAGTCTGCCAACATGTGGAACCCTTGGAAGGAGAGTAATGCAGGGGCATTTTCATACCGAGCTCGAGTGGGGTAGCCTGTGGCATGCGAGGACACACTCGGGGTGAGCAGCCCATGTAAGGCGGGCCCCATCTGTGTGAGGTAGGTGGCTCGTGTGAGGCGATACCCATGTGATTTGGGGCTCGCGAGGGGGATTCGTCCGAGGTCCTAACCCATGAGATGTGAGGCCTGGGCTATGAGATAGAGGGATTGATTCGCCATGCTCCAATAGTTCAAGCTTTTAGAGCAAGTGGGTAATTGTTCTGCATCAGAGAGGCTGTTGCATTGGAATCTACAGACATGTTTTTGTCCAAAATTAAGCCCTCTAGAGAATTTCTTCAAAGTGGAATGCCACAAAGTGTGGAAACTCAAAAGGATGATCCGAGTAGTTCCGACACGCACAACAACACAAGGGGGTGATGGATTGACGGTCCCTCCCTTGGCCAACCCTAGAAGATAGTACTCATTCAGGCAGTAGTATACATTAATCAAATGTTAAAAATTTAATATCTAATAGGAGTATTCTACTGGGTCAATCATATAGTGCAACGTAATGGTTCATGTAAATGTAATGAGGCATTTTCCATCCGAAACATTTCTCTTATTGAGCAAAACCTAAATTTATGTCATATGTATTTCAGAAAGAAAAGGAAGGAAAGGTAAAGTGACACAGCCAAATTTGTAGAGTTTTGGAAATAAATGCATTTGAATACAGGTAAATTGACCTCTTAGAAGAATTCTCGCAACACGAGCACAAAACAAGGTTAATTTTGCATACTGAACACTACAAGTGGAGGTAGATAAGTTGAGAAATAAAATAGAACTTCAAAAGAAACCGGGGATCACGAAAGCTTGTATTTCTTAGAACAGTTAAATGAAAACATTCGTGTCGCTAAGGCTACCAATAAAATTATAAAAGAGAAATTTTCTTGACATGGCAAAATAATCGATAACTCATAATGGTTAGCATTATTGAAGTATTTCAACACACAAAAATTTGGATATCGATACTACAAATCCTTCGCCCTCTTGTGCAGAGGGTGAAGGACATTACATTTTCTATCAGGTTGTAGATAATACATTTTTATTGACACCTGACTTACCCCTGGTTGATCAACAACATTCACTGCAAAACGCTCATTCTTTGTTGAAGTATATCTTTCAGAGAAGGGCCTGCATTTGAAATCAGCAATGAAAATACAGTCAGCAACGACTAAGTAGTAACTGTTGTCGGCAGAGCTACACTCACTTTGAAATGCTGCTTGCACACAGCCATAAACAAAGACATTTAATAAAGTATTCTCAAAACATCCTTATAAATCAGATCTGAATTGACCAGGATAACACATTTACAAGGTACCATACCTTCCAATTAATGAATTCAACAATGCAGACTTTCCAGCATTTTTAGGTCCAAAAACATAGCACTGAAAAACACTTCTTTGAGACTGTTGTCGCTTGCGATCTAACTTCCTCCGTCTAGTTACATGGAGTGCCAAAGCCAGATCACCAGTATACCCAATGTATATCAAATTAGTCAGACTACTTCGTGGATCTAACATTGTCATAAGGGCCCACTGCAATCACAAGCAATTCCTTAGAAAGCCTATAATGCTCATACAGCTTAAACAGAAAAGAAACTTGTTAAGGTAAGATACAATTAAAAGCAAGTTGTTGATAAGTAAATAAATAATCAGATTCTATGAAATATTACAGAAACAACATAATGCAAAAGAAAAACCAGACGTTAGCAAAATCCCAAGTAGTAACACTATATAACATAGGTCTCAGAGTGGAATAAAAATCTGAACCTTTGAACTAATACATGTCAACCATGCAAACATTAGAAGATTCCAGGCTTCCTCAAGATATGTGGTCCTAGGAAATCTGCAACTACCAACTAGAGTTCCACGCTTATATGATCCAACGGTACATGTTAAACATAAGTCACAGTCGCCAAGTAAAATACAGCTTAATGATTTGCCAATTTTGCACAGCCGCATTCAATACCATGAACCATAGAACCCTTAGAAAAGAAAGAGCACTAGAACTTCTTGGCTACTAGCTCTCCGCATCATTCAGGACAGCAGCTATGAAGCGTCAAGTGTTTTATACTTGGTTACTTCCCTCACACTTTCACACATCCGTATCAACCAGTTTAAATAACTTCACAAGTCGATTCAGAACTTGGCAGAGAGTGATTGACTCAATAGAGACCAAGTCAAGATTCCCTAAAACTTGGCTTGATTTGAAACTCTGTATATTTCAGTCGAAGCTCAAACAAGTCTGCTGACATCTTGAGACAAGCCAAACACTTAAAAATTTCCAACTCAACTGGAGGCAAGTCACAATCCAATTCATGTCTCAAGTTTTAATTTATTAAACCTTGGTGAAAGCTGGAATGTCCTTCCAACGCTAACTGGCAAACTTAGGCCACTGAGACAACATTATTATGCTGCAGGATCTTCAATCAACAAATGCATAGAAAATACATAGAACACGTATACCAGAAAGAGAAAAACAAAAGAAACGCTTTGATAGATATAGAAAGCTTTATTAAGAAAGAAGGTAATCTCGAACATCAAGTTAGTTGAATGAAAGACCATCAGCAATTGCAAAGTCCTTATTAACCCCTTAAAGGAACCTTTGCAAAGGAACCATCTCTGACTCGGCATTTTTTGAATCGGACAATCTCATGCTCACCATCTTTGCTCTTCAATCACCCAAACTTATACCAAGCACGGACTAGAAATTGGTTTTGGTGTACCATCCTGTTCGCCACCAAAACTGATACGTACAAGCACTTAGAAATTGTAAATGTGGCATAAAACTACTCATCCAAATTATGGGTCCCAATTTAGATGTATCATGAACAAAAGATTGCGCTTTATCTGACCATCGGATTGGTGAGCATTTAGTGGAGTGTTGAAATGAAAAATATCCAATGGTCCTATTTCAACAAACAGGTGTCCACAAATCCGAGGTTAGGATTGTCCAACCAATCTGATTTTGGGACTGTGGCTTCATGACAGTGGGTTCTAAGCAGGTTCTACAATTTAATAGGTTAATTTGAGTCAATATAGGCCACGCGTACAATTTATGAGTGCATGCAGATCTACTGTGGTACTCTATTCGAGTATCAAATAACTCCCTTCCACTGAAACAAAGAAGGGAATAATTTAGGGCATAATTGGCTTTGAATTTTTATTTTTTTTAAAGTGTTCTTTTTTTTGTGATTTTGATTTTAGTTTCTATCCCTCTTTGTTGTCAAATTTGTAGTGCCAAAATCACTATTATACTCTATTATATATAACTTGCATAAGTGAAGCTTTCTCAAGGATCAACATTCATAAACAAGCTAAGCTCATAACAAGCAAAGCTCTCAAGTACAAGACTCAAGATCTTGAATGAAAGAACTGCTCATAAGACAAGACTCTTGAATGCAAGAACTGCTCACAAAGCAAGACTCAAGCTGAAATCAAGACTCAAGCTGAAACTCAAGCTGATCTCAAGACTCAAGTTGAAACTCAAGCTGAACTCAAGACTCAAGCTGAAACTCAAGCCACTTTCAAGATTGAGTTACATGAAGAGTTCAACTACATCAAGACTTCAAGACTGATACTTCAAGGTCACTTGTTCCTAATGCTTCAATGTCCATACTTCATGATTGAGGTTTGTTTGACCATAGGTTGACCTTAGAAGTAGGTCATTTCGGATACATAAGTCGAATGTTATTTTACATGTGATTGGTCTGTTCTTCGACTAGTCCTAGGCCTTCTTCGACTAGTCCTAGACTTGCTTCGACCAGTCTAAGAAATTCCTCGACCAGTCGTAAGTTTGTTACAAATTCCGGATAAAATCTGTTAGCCTTCGACTAGTCCTAGAATCTGTTCGACCAGTCGTAGGAACAGTGTCGACTGATCTTCGACCAGTCGTACAATCTACGACTCGAAGTCCAGCGAACCTTTGCAGGACCTACGACCAGTCGAAGGAAACCTACGACCAGTCGTAGAACGGTCAAAGCAAATCCCGCCAATTTTTTCAAATATCTGTTACTGCTTCGACTAGTCAAAGAGCACTCTAGACCAGTCGAAGACCCGATCTTCTCACCTATAAATAGTGCACGAATCTCGGAAGAAATCATCGATTTAATTAAAGTATTCAAGCCAATCTTCGTCGAACTTCCGAGAGATAATTCCGTGCTCCAATATTCTCTTTCCTTAGCTTTATCTTAATTGATTTTGTTTCTTATATTCCAATCGATTTGATAAAGAGGAATTATTAGTCCCTGTCTTTGGAACCACAATCAATTAAGGCAAGCCCTATTTGGTTTAATTGAAAATCGATTAGAATTAGAACCATTGTCATCGAGTCCTGGACATTGAACTTGGACATTCAATCATCTACTTTGATTTGGTTCTACCGGGCTGCTACAACGAAGGAGATTTTCAGGTATTTTACATATTGTAAATTCCTTTCTATTATTTTGGTTTCTTTCAAGATTTGCTAGAAAAATCTTGTTATTTTGGTTATCTGAGGAAAGCCAGGAAAACTCAGAAGTGGGGTTTTTTTAATTGTGTAAGCCCACATACAAAGACACAATTGTAAGGGTTTTGGGTGAACCTGGGAAAACCTATTTTTAGTGAACGCTAATATCCCCTGTGTGAGGATATTAGGAGTGGAGTAGCATTTTGTGTGGCTGTTGTTTAACAGTTGGTGAACACACAGGCGAACCACTATAATCCCTTGAGTTGTGGTTGATTGTTTTATTCTTCTAATTTTTTATTCTTTTTGTGGGATGTATGTATGGTGGTGAATGTTGTAATTATTTCAAGCTTTGTGAGAATGTTGTAATAGCTTAGAATTTACTTTCTGCTATTCCTTTATAAGCTTGATTTTCAATTTCATTTGAAAGTTGTTCCAGCAAGGTTGCCCTGCCATTTTTATGGTGTATGGCTATCCCTAGAACAATACATTTTTAATTACAAGTTATTTCATTTCAGTTTATATTTAATTCTGTATTCCTCTTCGATTTGAGACTTGATACAAAGACCTTTCTAGAAATAAGGTTGTCCTACCATAAACTCTGTTTTTGGTGTAAGGTTGTCCTTAGAATAACGTTTGTATCAACCTCTCAAGATCTGAATTTTGAGGTTGTTTTACTTTCCTGCATTGTTATTTAATTTGGCTATCATTTTCTTTATTATTCCGCTGTTATAAGTTTTTATTTGGCATTGTCCTATTCACCCCCCCTCTAGGACATATAGCTTGGCCTTTTCAAGTGGTATCAAAGCCTAATAGCTCCTTTTTTAATTCTTGGATTTAATTCCTGAGCTAACGATTTAAGCTATTTAAGATGTCAAATTTTGATAGCCTTTCAGTCACTAGGCCTCCACCCTTTGATGGCTCCAACTATGCTTATTGGAAAGCCAGAATGAGGATCTTCCTCAAATCAATGGATGAAAATGTGTGGCAAGCCACAGTGACTGAATGGAATCCTCCTATCATGGAAGTTACTGGGGTTGATGGTTCAAAATCTATGAAAACCACACCATATTACCAATGGACCACCCTTCAGAAAAGTGAGAGTAGTGCAAATGCTAAAGCACTAAATGCAATTACTTGCACACTATCACCGGATGAGTTCAAAAGAATCATTTCTTGTGATACTGCAAAGCAAGCTTAGGATATATTAGAAATGACACACGAGGGTACTACAATTGTTAAAAATCTAAAGTCCAACTCCTCATAACCAGATTTGAAGAAATTCATATGGAGGAAAATGAAATGTTTATGGACTTCTACACTAGATTGAATGACATTGTAAACTCAATGTGGGGTCTTGGCGATAAAATCCCAGAAAGTAAAGTGTGTGCAAAAATACTACGCTCACTTCCTGAACGGTTCAATTCTAAAGTAACCGCAATCCAGGAACTTCGTGATACGGATAATATGAGGGTTGAAGAACTAGTTGGTTCTCTACAAACCTACGAGTTAAACTTTAAAGCTCCTAAAGGTAAATCTATCGCTCTAAAATCATCTAAATGTAATTCAGAAGAAAATTCTGATTCAGAAGATGATATGGCTCTTTTAGCTAAAAAATTTTACAAAATTTTCAAAAGCAAGAAAAGGGTTGATTTTCAAAAATCAAATGACAAAAAGAAGTTTAGACCCAAATTTCAAAAATCTTTGAAAGATAGTCAATGTTACAACTGTCAAGAATATGGGCACTTAGCAAATAAATGTCCTAAAAGGGACAAACCCAAGAAGAAGGGTATGTTGGCTACATGGGATGAATCATTTGATTCTGAAGGTTCTTCTGAATAATTAGATTCTGAAACTGAGTCGTTCAATGATATTAAAGCTCTTATTACTCTAGCCAAATTCACATTTTATGATAATGACTATACATGTGAAGAAAATCAATAGTGAATGTGAAAATGAAGATGATCTTCAAGACGCTTACAATGCCCTATATAAGGAAAGTTGTAAAATTGTTACAAACTTAAACGTCAAAAAGAAAAGTTTTCTACACTCAAAAATTGTTTTGATTCACTTGTCTTAGAAAAATCACAAATTTCAGATAGTTTTGAAAAATCAAAATGTGATTTGGAATTTAAAAACTCACTAATTGTTGATTTAAAATCTAAAATTAAACTTAAAACTGAAGTATCTTCTCTTCTGAGTTTAAAGGACACATGGAAATATGCCCAAGGTGATCCAAAGTTAGAAAACTTTTATCCGGATCAAGAAAATGTGGCGATCGATCCCGGTTGGGCTATGATAAAAATCTACCTCCTAAACAAAAGTATACTCCTCCTATGTTTGTTAAAGGAGAGTCCTCAAACTCAAAAGGGAAAAGTACTTATCAAGATTTTTCTAAAAATTCAAAAACTTTTCAAAACCTAGAAACAGCCATGTCAACTTTAATCCGAATCGAAATCCACTAGCTGAAAAGATAGTTGATTTACTCAAGGAGCTATTAAAATCTAACTCTATAGGTCATTCCTACAAGGATACACAAAAGAAGACCAACTATGTTCCTAAACCCAAAACAGCTTATGAAATGGGTTCCTAAAGTCACCCGCTTGGTTGCTCACACCGCTTTCAAAGCTACAAGTCATTCAAAGTGGTACCTAGACGGTGGATGCTCCAGGCATATGACAGTGATAAAGCCTTATTCACCGATTCTGAAAGATATGACTGATGGTTCACCACATTTGGTGATGGTAGCAATCGCAAGATTATAGGCCAAGGTACGGTTCAACTTTTAATCTTCCAGGTGTTTAAAAATGTTTTATACGTTGAAGGCCTAAAGCACAACTTGCTTAGTATATCACAAATATGTGATAATAATCATAATGTTCGGTTTTCTAATCAAAGTTGTGAAATACTAAACAATAAGGGTTCTGTAATATTAACTCGGTAGAACCTCTGAAAATTGCTATATTATTAGTGAATCCAGCTCATCTAATCAAACATGTTACATGGTCCATACAGACGAGACCGACTTATGGCACAAACGTCTTGGACATGTACATTATCGAAATTTATATCGATTGAGCAAACGAGAACTTGTAAGAGGTTTACCCAAACTTCAAAAATTAGATAAAATATGTGGTGAGTGCCAGATAGGCAAACAAACAAAGAACTCACACAAAAAGGTGAATTCAAATACCACATCAAGACCACTCGAACTTCTCCACATGGACCTGATAGGACCTACCAGAACGGAAAGTCGTGGTGGGAGAAAGTATATCTTGGTAATAGTCGATGACTTTACCAGATTCACTTGGGTAGTCTTCTTAAGGGATAAATCTGAAACCCTTGAAGAAGTAAGAAAAGTTCTCAAAAGGATTCAAACTGAAAAATCTTCTCAAATCAGTAAAATTCGTAGTGATCATGGATCTGAATTTGAGAATAGCAATTTTGAGAAGTTCTGTATCGACCAAGGAATATTACATGAATTCTCTGCTCCCAAAACTCCACAACAAAATGGAATTGTAGAAAGAAAGAATAGGGTGCTTCAAGAAATGGCTAACGTCATGTTGAATAGCATGAAGCTCTCTAAAAATCTTTGGGCTGAAGCAGTCAACACAGCTTGCTATATTATTAACCGAGTCTACACTAGAAAAGATAATAATAAAACGGCTTACGAATTGTGGTTCAATAAAAAGCCTACTGTTAAATACTTTCGAGTTTTTGGCAGAGGAAGTGCTATATTTTACGTGATCGTGAAAATTTGGGAAAGTTCGATACGAAGAGTGATGAAGGTATTTTTCTAGGATACTCTTTAAACAATCGAGCTTATAGGGTTCCGAACAAAATGACTGTTGTGATTCAAGAATCCAATAATGTTGTCATTGATGATCACTTAAACACACCAATTTCTAATTCAAATAATGATGAAGTACTAATCATTGATAAACCCGATACTTCATCGAATCAGATTGATTCTGAGTTGAGGACTGTTAAAGATCATCCAACCACACAAATTCTTGGAAACCCTCTCACTGGTGTTCGTACCTGTAGACAACTTGAGGATATATGTAATTATGTATGTTTTACATCCCAAATTGAACCATCTAACGTAAAAGAAGCTCCGGCTGATGAGAATTGGATTGTTGCGATGCAAGATGAACTCAACCAATTTGTAAGAAATGATGTTTGGTATCTCGTACCAAGACCTAAAGATAAACACATCATTGGAACAAAATGGATTTTCAAAAATAAGTCGATGAATGTGGAAATATAATTAGAAACAAGGCTAGACTAGTGGTACAAGGTTATACTCAAATTGAAGGGATTGATTTCGATGAAACCTTTGCACCGGTAGCACGTCTTGAATCTATCAGACTATTTATATCCATTGCATGTTTTAGAAAGATAAAGATCTATCGATGGATGTGAAAAGTGCTTTTCTAAATGGCGATTTACATGAAGAAGTCTATGTTGAATAGACAATGGGTTTTGAAGATTCTAAAAATATTGATCATGTATATCGGCTTAAAAAGGCACTTTATGGATTAAAACAAGTACCTAGGGCATGGTATGAGAAACTAACAAAATTTCTTTTAACTCATAATTTTCAAATGGGATCTGTTGATAAAACTCTTTTTGTTAAAAAACAAAATGATCATATCTTAATGGTACAGATTTATGTTGATGATATCATTTATGGATCAACTTGTACTGACTTGACTATTGAGTTTGCAGATTTGATGAAATCACAATTCGAAATGAGCATGGTTGGGGAATTGACTTATTTCCTTGGATTGCAAGTAAAGCAACAACTTAAGGAATATTCATTTCTCAATCTAAGTATGCCTTGAACCTAATCAAGAGATTTGGATTTGAAAATGGCAAAAATTTTGATACTCCTATGAGTACTACCCCGAAACTATCAAAAGACTCTAATGGTAAAAATGTTGACTCAAAACTTTATCTGAGTATGATTGGTAGTTTGTTATATTTAATCGCTAGTAGACCTGATATTTCTCTAAGTGTTGGTATTTGCGCAAGATATCAATCGATCCAAAAGAATCTCACTTGATTGCCGTGTTAATTATTAGATATGTCGCAAATCGTAAATCTCGGTCTCTGGTATCCTCATGAAACCAATGTTCAATTAGTTGGGTACTCGCTGATTGGGCTAGTAATCTAGATGATAGAAAATCAACCGTGGTGGTTGTTTTTTCATTGGAAATTGTCTAGTTTCTGGTTTAGTAAGAAACAAAATTCTATATCACTTTCAACAACTGGAGTTATTGCAGCTGGTAATGCATGTACACACTTGTTTGGATGCAACGAATGCTAAGTGATTATGGAATTAAACAGATTCTATGTTATTACATTGTGATAATTCCAGTGCGATAAATATTTCAAAAAATCCTATTCAACATTCTCATACTAAGCATATTGACATTAGATTTCATTATATAAGGGAATTAGTAGAAGAAAATGTTATATCTCTAGAATATATTCCTACCGAAGATCAACGTGCTGATATTTTCACAAAACCTCTTGATAAAAGCAAGTTCAAAAAGATGAAATTTGATCTTGGCATGTGCATTTTAAATTGATAATTTATGCCTTATTGTATAATATTGTATATATTTCAATTTTTGTAAAATTTGCAAGTAAATTGAATTTTTGGGGTTTATACAACCAGTCGTGAGTATACACGACTAGTCGTACGACCGGTCGTAGATACCCACGACCAATCGTGGAGCACGGGTTTCACTTCAAATTGGGGATTTTTCACTTTCTTCCTCATTTTTTCTTTCTTCTCCTTGGAGCCGAACTTCGACTCGTCGAACCCATCCTTCAAGTTCTTCAAGGTTAGTGTTCCAAATCCGTTTTTCTTGCATATTTGTGTCAAGATTGCTTCCTTTTCTCTCTTGAAGCTCTCTATCTTGAAAATCATTGAGATTTGGGGTTTGGGTTGTGAAAAATCTGTTTTGATCAAACCCACTTCTCAATCCTTTGCAACTTCTTTATTCCTTTAATTCCTTGTTGCAAATGGCTTCTAGAGGAAGAAAACTACTTCACGTGGTCCTTCTTCTTCCTCCAGATCAACCCCTATCTCTAAACGTCATCTTCTTGTTCCCAATGATGATCCATCATTTGTTAGGGACATTAGATCTCGTAAGGTTATCGTTGAACATCCTGTTGATGTCAATCACATTGCTCCATTTGACATCCTTCCTATGCTTGAAGCTGTAGGTTGGACTAACTTATTGCATTGGGGTGGGCCTGCATACCGGTCCATTGCCCAATCCATGTTTTCATGTATTAGTGCATTTTCACAGGATAATTTAACTTTCCAAATTTCTACTAGAGAAGGGCCATTTGACGTTGATCGTCATTTAATTTCAGCCCTTATGGAAATTCCGGTGAATGATGAGGGTATTCCATTTCATAACTTGACTGATAAACCCTCAATGGCTGAAAAATGTATGCTAACTAAAGACTTGTGCAATATGGATGTTCAATGGACTCAAAAGGGAATGCGCTCCCGCAAGGTATTTGTTACCCAAATACGAATTCTTCACAGAATCTTTGTGTCTAATCAGTATCCACGTTCGGGTAATAAATCGACTGACTTCATTTATGGTTCGTGTTATCCATGCTATCTCAAATGGTACTCGATTTGTTTGCCTTCCTTAATCTGTCATTTTATTCTTCAATTTCGTCTCCATCCTGGTCATAGTGACATTCCATTTGCATACTTTATGACCGTATTGGCTACTCATATGTTAGTCGATATGCTGTTGATGAAGCACCTATCCATCATCCGATCTTCAACAATACAAATATTAATAAGATGAAGTTGGATCTGCTTCCCGAACAAGGTGGTGGTGTTGATGGTGGTCCTGAAGAAGCTGGTGTTGATATTAATATGGATGATATTTTTGAGGAACTGGATTCTGACTCTGCTAATGATCCCATTTTGTACCATCTGATGTTAATGCACGTCTGAGTGCATTAGAAGGTAGAGTTGAGGATATAAATGTTAAGTTGGAAAACATGTCTGTTGCTCATGATATGCAATTCAAGTATATGCGCAAATATATTAGGCGCTTGAACAAAGGCATGCACCAACTTGATCCTTCTATTCTTGCTCAATCTTCAAGTTCTAGTTCTGACTAGTTTCTATGAGACTTTTTGTATGTAATAACTTTCTTACTTAGCACTTGGCTGATTTTGATTTGGATTCTATCTATATTTTATGCTGGATATTTGTTCTTAATGTAATATTTCTGCTGAGTATATGTGATGCTATCTTGAGTTCCTCTTATTCTCTTACTTCCTCATGTTTCCTCTCATGACTTCCTTTTATTTAGTTCTCCTTTGTCATATTGTGACAAAAGGGGGAGAATGGTTTGTTCTTAATGTGATTGTGAGGGGAGTAGTAGTGGTTATGTTACCCAGGGGGGTCAAGGGGAATATATGTTTGATCTTGAATATATGTTTGATCTTGTTGAATGATAATGGTTGAATGTTGAAACTGGTTGAATGTTGAATATTGAATATTTGCAGGTGTTAACCAGTTGTTTTACTTTTGTTTATTATGGTTATGTGTTTTGTCACTAATTTGACAAAGGGGAGATTGTAAGTGCTATAGTTTCTATCCCTGTTTGTTGTCAAATTTGTAGTGCCAAAATCACTATTATACTCTGTTATATATAACTTGCATAAGTGAAGCTTTCTCAAGGATCAACATTCATAAACAAGCTAAGCTCACAACAAGCAAAGCTCTCAAGTACAAGACTCAAGATCTTGAATGAAAGAACTGCTCACAAGACAAGACTCTTGAATGCAAGACTCAAGCTGAAATCAAGACTCAAGCTGAAACTCAAGCTGATCTCAAGATTCAAGTTGAAATTCAAGCTGAACTCAAGACTCAAGCCGAAACTCAAGCCACTTTCAAGATTGAGTTACATGAAGAGTTCAACTACATCAAGACTTCAAGACTGATACTTCAAGGTCACTTGTTCCTAATGCTTCAATGTCCATACTTCATAATTGAGGTTTGTTTGACCATAGGTTGACCTTAGAAGTAGGTTATTTCGGATACATAAGTTGAATGTTATTTTACATGTGATTGGTCTGTTCTTCGACTAGTCCTAGGCCTTCTTCAACTAGTCCTAAACTTGCTTCGACCAGTCTAAGATATTCCTCGACCAGTCGTAAGTTTGTTACATATTCCGGATAAAATCTGATAGCCTTCGACTAGTCCAGGAATCTATTCGACCGTCGTAGGAACAGTGTCGACCGATCTTCGACCCGTACAATCTACGACTCGAAGTCCAACTGAACCTTTACAGGACCTACGACCGGTCGTAGGTGACCTACGACGAGTCGTAGAACGGTCAAAGCAAATCCCGCCAGATTTTTCAAATATTTATTAGAGCTTCGACTAGTCGAAGAGCACTCTAGACGATCGAAGACCCGATCTTCTCACCTATTAATAGTGCACGAATCTCAAGAAATCATCGATTTAATTAAAGTATTCAAGCCAATCTTCGTCGAACTTCGAGAGATAATTCCGTGCTCCAATATTCTCTTTCCTTAGCTTTATTTTAATTGATTTTGTTTCTTATATTCCAATCTGATTTGATAAAGAGGAATTATTATTCCCTTTCTTTGGAATCAAAATCAATTAAGGCAAGCCCTATTTGGTTTAATTTAAAATCTATTAGAACTAGAACCATTGTAATCGAGTACTGGACATTGAACTTGGACATTCAATCATCTACTTTGATATGGTTCTACCTGGCTGCTACAACGAAGGAGATTTTCACGTATTTTACATATTGTAAATTCCTTTCTATTATTTTGGTTTCTTTCAAGATTTGCCAGAAAAATCTTGTTATTTTGGTTATCTGAGGAAAGCCAGGAAAACTCAGAAGTGGGGTTTTTTTAATTGTGTAAGCCCACATACAAAGACACAATTGTAAGGGTTTTGGGTGGACCTGGGAAAACCTATTTTTAGTGAACGCTAATATCCCCTGTGTGAGGATATTAGGAGTGGAGTAGCATTTTGTGTGGCTGTTGTTTGACAGTTGGTGAACACACAGGCGAACCACTATAATCCCTTGAGTTGTGGTTGATTGTTTTATTCTTCTAATTTTTTATTCTTTTTGTGGGATGTATGTATGGTGGTGAATTTTGTAATTATTTAATTCTTTGTGAGAATTTTGTAATATCTTAGAATTTACTTTCTGCTATTCCTTTATAAGCTTGATTTTCTTTTTCATTTGAAAGTTTTTCAAGCAAGGTTTCCCTTCCATTTTTATGGTGTATGGTTGTCCCTAGAACAATACATCTTTAATTACAAGTTTTTTCAATTCAGTTTATATTTATTTTCGTATTCCTCTTCGATTTGAGACTTGATACAAAGACCTTTCTAGAAATAAGGTTGTCCTACCATAAACTCTGTTTTGGTGTAAGGTTGTCCTTAGAATAACGTTTGTATCAACCTCTCAAGATCTGAATTTTGAGGTTGTTTTACTTTCTTGCATTGTTATTTAATTTGGCTATCATTTTCTTTATTATTCCGTTGTTATAAGGGCATAATTGGCTTTGAATTTTTATTTTTTTTAAAGTGTTCTTTTTTTTGTGATTTTGATTTTGAAAAACATTTTTAGGCTTTAGGAGTGTTTGGTTAGCCACTTAGTTAATCAATTTTAGAAAAAAACAATTTTCCAAATTTCTGTTTTTTTCTGCAACGCCTAGCTCCCCATTTCCTTCAATTGTTTCCGCTTCTACAAACTTGCAAAAGGCACTCAAAAAATCGAAGATCTCTCTCTCATTAGAAGGTTTGTTAATTGCACACGAGTGTAGAGCCGTACACCTCCACACGTGCCATCACTGGTTGATCCAACCATGTTTTCCCTAATATTAATCTGGTCCACTCATTGGAAACTGGTGGATGGGTTAGAAAACTTCAGCCAAGTGTTTTAGAGCCGTACATTTGTTTTGCAAACTGTGGCCCACCTGACTAGTGGGTCAACCTAATTCTTACGCTAGGAGCCTAGGACATCAATGTGGGGGTGCCTTTGTCTCCCACTCGTTAGATGAGCAGGTAGAGACAGTGCAGTAAGTGTTGGTGATCCAGGGTTCAATCCCTGGTAGTGTTACCTTTCCAAAAAAAAAAAAATTACGGGTGCCATTCAAATGGATGGATGGATTGGATTTTGGAACCATGTGCCATGATGGCAAACGTGCAGTGTGTACATGAGTTGTACTGCACCCCTGCATGGGCTCAGCATATCTCATCTCCACAGAAGCGGGACGAACATGGCCCACCGTGATGACCGTGTGACATCCATTGTCCATACATTTCGCCATATCATGTTATGGTATGAGTCCAAAAATGAGGTAGATCCAAGACTTAAGTGGAACACGCCACCAGAAACGGTGGAGATTCAACGTTCACCATTGAAACTTTCATGGGGAAATTGTTTTTTCTTATGCATGGTTACTAAACATGCACCTTTTCACATAAGCAATTCTCAAGAAACAATTCCAAAGAAATGTTTCTTGAGAATCAATTATGCAATTGCTAGAAGCAACACCAAACATGCCCTTGTTATAATGGGTTAAGAGTGTATGGTATTGGCAACTGTTGAAAGGTTGATAGTTGAATAAGGCCCATTGGGCCCAAGTCTATGTAATAAGGACCATGGGGCCCATTCACAAGTCCATATAATAAGGTCCATAGGGCCCGTTCATGTTTACACTATTATAAATAAGAGGAGAGGGCAAGGGCTTCAATGCATCCTTTTTTTTTAACCGCTTCAATACACCCTAACCATCTCATGTTCTTGCCATCTCTCTCTCTCTCTCTCTCTCTCTCTCTCTCTCTCTCTCTCTCTCTCTCTCTCATTGTTTCTCTCTTCCACCTTTCTTCTTCTCATTGTAGAGTCTTATAGGCCCTCAAGATTAGTACCATGTAGCCGTTTAACATGCTCAAAGATTTCTTAAAAGCAGAAGGAAAAAAAAAAAGCATCACGGCCGCGGAGATGAGTAATGCTAGTTGTGACGAGAGGCGAGCAAGTGAATGAGAAGTAGAGGCAATGAGACAACCAATAACTTCATGCAAACAGACACTTCTGCAAGACACTTCTGCAACTTCAGTGATATGAGCCACTGAAACAACCATCCAACACAACGAGTTTAGATCAACTATCCAGTTCAACCAAGGATGGGCCAACTATCCAACACAAACATAAACCCAGACAACCATCCGGAAGAAATAAGAATGGACCAATTATCCAATATAAATAAACAAGTCCGAATTAATTATCCAGCTCAACCAAGGATGGGCCAACTACCCGACACAATCATAAGTTGGGACAACTATTTAGAACAAATAAGAATAGACCAACTATCCAATATAAACCACAAATTTGAGCCAACTACTCAAAGTAAGCAAAGCCAGTGCAATCATAAGTCTAAGCCAAGGCTGGGACATCCACTGGTCCAAACAAGCCCAAACCAATTGTTCGACACATGAACAGGCCCGGGCCAACTACCTAGTATAAATATTGGTCGCATCACAGATATTGAAAGACCCGTAACCCTGTGAGGCCAACCATACGCTTTGTTTTCAGTGTCGGCACATTCCTAGTGAATCAGATCAACGAGTTTTGATCGCGACCCTATTTCAGTACCACAACACCCCGAGACTTGTACCCTAGCGATCGCGCGGGCACTACGATTCCAATGCCACACGGCACTCCCCATTGCGACCCCTAGATTGGAAGTTATAGTTTTGGCACAATCCAGGTGGGCCACGCAATGCACGCGGATCCTACTTGCACAAATCCCAAGGTTGTCCAATCAACCCATCAATCACTTATGCCTCTCTCCCCATTAGTCAAAGCAACCCATGCCTTGCCCATGCCTAGCCATCCCTCTCTCCTTCCTTCTCTCCCCATTCTACCCCTCCATTTTCTTCTAATTCCCTCCCTATCCTAAAAATTCTACCACAGATTCCCTAACCCTCTCTCATTTCTACCACATTTTGCTAGCAAGAGTAGAGAGATTGAGAGAAAGAAAGAGATTATAGAGAATTAGGGAGAGATTAAGAGAGAGAGTGAGAAAAGAAATGAAGATTAGGGAGATGGTTTGAGAGAAAAGAAAGAGATAAAAGAGATTAGGAAGAGATCTAGACGTTAAGAGAAAGAAAGAAGAGGAAAGAGAGATTGGAGGAGATTGGGGTGGAGAGGAGCCCTAATCCTCATCTTCCACCTCTAAGATAATAGGACAATGATCAGATACTAGGCTCGATAAACCCCTTCGGTAAACTACCAGGAATTTCTCTAACCAATCTGAATAAATCAAAAACCTATCCAACTTTGATTTTATCGCCTTAATCTAACAATTGGACCATGTAAACTTCACCTCTCCCATCATTAAGTCCACCATTTCATTCTATCTATCCATTTTGAAAAGTTTTTCATACTATGAGTAATCCAACCCCCATTGAATTTTTCATACAAAAATCTCACTACATTAAAATCCCCTCCCACACACCATTGCAAAATTCATCCAAACTCATCCCAAAATAAAGACCTACACCCCGGATTGGTCGGACCACATACCGCTGCAAAGACCCAATTAAAGCCTGAAGACAGTTCTCGCAATAGCACCAAAACTGAAAATTGACCAATCCAGTTGTCCTCTTTTGCCCATATATTTGTATCCCAAATTACTAAGATTCCCCCTGCTGAGCCTATCACCTCAAATGCCACACATTCTTTTGATCTTCCTCCCCAAAAGGAATTCACTAATCGATAATCAACTACCCAAACTTTTGTCTCCTGAAAAGCTATTGATTGGGTTTTTATCTTTTACATATATCCCTTATGTCCCCTCTTTTGCAGACAACCCAAACCTCTGCCATTCCAACTGAGTATCCTCATTTGGGCACTGAACTACCCTGTTTATCCCTTGCCAATATTCTTGGGGACAACCGAGTCATTAGTTTATCAACTGTAGCCGAACTCATTGATCCCATGTTCTCTCTTCTCTCTCCAAATTTTTAAATACACAAAATTGGTTGATTGAGGGTCCTACCTCTCCTCTACAATTCAAACAATGCAATATAATGACCCGGCCTATCCTCTAAAGACACTACCACTAATCGCGCCATCTGAAACACTACTTTTTCAATATGTTTCATCCCCAGCGCCATAGACACTTTGCATACCTTCTGCTGAGACAGACTAGGAGTTCCAATGAAATCTAACCTCGTTAATTGGCAAGATACCAAACCATGGTTCTCTGTTTCCACTGCTAACAGAACTTCCTTGTGAACTACCACCAGACCAGAGTAGGGTTCCAACACACTTTCATGAGATTGCTGAAAGAGTACTGATGATGTTGCACACTGATCGAAAAGCTTTCCGGGGGACCAAAGCATAGGCCCTTGTATCCGATTGGCTTTTGACAAACAATGAACCTTCTGCATTCCCTTCCACAAATCCATAACTGGTTACCGACACACTTTCATTGTACTCAAGATCTTGCATGGGTTCTAACTCTACCTTGCTAAACATGACGCATTTCTCTGCCCAAACCTCTTCTAGGATTCTGTCAACCACTGAGGTCAAGTTCTACCCCTGTTTTGACACTCGGATGCTCCATTTCTCCATCCCTTGCAGTTTGAAGAAGAGAGATGACATCATTCTTCTTTCATGAATTGACCATTTGATCATCTTCAATTTCAGATATGAAAACTTTCAAACGGCCAAAGTTGTCTCCGAGCCTTGTCGGTTCAAACAACACAAATGAAAATGAGCCTTCAGGATTGCTGTACGCAAATTCTGGACATGACCTTAAGTCCCTCAGCATGTGAGGAAGAATAGGTCATGTTCTCACATTCCCTCTTCCTCACATGTTACACGATAGATATCGCATAGAGGTGCCAATTCATATATCGAAGTTGTTTCAAACTAGATGGTGTCACCCTGGCATGTGTCTCCATTAACATATGCTATGAGGCGAAACTTGCCTGCTAAAATGCCACATGTCGAGAGGAGATCAGCCCTCTCTCCATCTCTCGCCCCAGTGAGCACCACACCCTCCGTCAATGCCGTTCTGCATTTATCATTACTAACTCCTCCACATGTCGCATTGAGAGGCAACAGCGTGTCTTCAAGCGGTTACGCTGCATTAAACACACAAGTAGGCTCTTCGGTTGCTATAATTGCATGTGGTTTGAAGATAATTTGGGATCTAAACAGGCCAGGAATGCAATCTGATCATTTCAATTGGTTGCATTAGTTTGGTATAAGAGTGAGTTTTAAATCCTTGAAAGTTTTAAATACTTTAAAGTTTCCTTTCACCAATTTTCTTCCCTCTATTTCCTCTATCCCCCTGCTAAAACTGATCTTCATCCCTGATTTACCCCTGACCCAAAAACAGCACCAAATCCCCAAGCATGCACCACAAAATCAATGTTCTCCAAAAACCTAACAATGACCCAAGCAAATGGAGAAAGCAGCATGACATAAAGATGTGTCAGTAACAAATGTGGAAGGGGTGTGCAACAGCATGGTTCTAAACTCAAAAGGTCACCAACATGTCCTTAAAATTATTTAAATTAATAAAATGTTACATAATAATATATTAATATGTAAAAATTCCATCAAAATAATAATAACAAACAAAAAATAAATAAAAGATATAATAACTCAACAAAAGTACTTTTTTATATTAGACTTGTCTAGGAGCATCAAAGGCATGGACATGGATATGTGTCATGGCACAATAAAAAAAAGAGAGTATTGTCTTTGCTACATATGCCAAGATGTTATATATCTAAAAGGAACCAAGTCACTTCCCAAACAAACAAAACAAATACAGCAGAACAGTTGTGCCAAGATCCTTCAAACTAGGAAAGTTCAACATGCTTCAAACTAGCAAGGTCTGTGTCTAATTCATCAGAGAAACTTCACCATTGTGTATGCTGTACTCGCTCCATACCATGTCAGATCAGGATATCATATATCTAGAACAGATCATAAGACTCCAATATCCTTACCAGCGAAACCTCTATGAAAACCTTTGCACCTAAAAGAAACATGAACAGCTGAGCCTGCAATCCCAATATTTATTACTGCATCTGGTTTATTGAAGATAATTTGGGATCTAAACTGCCCCTCATGGGGCATTTGACATAGAGTTGCATGCATAATTTGCTGCTTTAACCAACAATTTATTGGCAGATCTGAATAGGTAAAGATACTGCAAATTATGAATTGCATCCCTCCCAAAAAGAACCCGAGGTCTTCCACCAACAGCCACAAGGGCTCCCTAGCAATCACAAGTCAAAAGCAATATCATTGTCAACAACTTCGAAGCATTTCATAGCTTGCATAGTTGTCAACTTAATTGTCCGTTTTAAAAGTTACCTGGATTTACAATTCTGAAGCCATCAGCTGTGTACCTTTCTATAATGAGTATCAATGATAATTAACAAGTTCATCAATATCTAATCCAACAAGCCATAACTCAGAAATGCATTTGACTAGTAGGAAGTTTCACACTCAATTGCAAAGGAAACCCGAAGTAAAAGATGTTGACATACATAAGGAAGAAACAAATCAGGTTTACAAGCAAATAGTAAAAAAGATTGACACCAAGTAAGCAGACAAATCACAAACTATGTAGACAAACCTCTGATATAAATCCCTCAAGGGTTAATCCTTCTAACGCATTCTTTTCTGCAGCATCTTTGTAAGGACCTTCGGCCCAAGGGCTGTAGTTGACAAAATAAATAGTGAAGGGTGTAAACATTACAAAAATAATATAATGGAGACAATATTTAGTCAGTCCCAACAAAACCTTCAAATACAAACAGCAAACATCTTATACAGCAAGATCCAAGAGGACATAAATAGCAGATTTTAAAACCTTCGCAATAAAAGCAAAAAAGAAAGTGCAATGTAGTAATCAGCCTCTATTCAAAAATCAACCAAAATCACTTCATCAGAATCACCATCACTTCTTTTAGAAACTCTAAAACCCTTATTTTTAGAGAGAGAACTGAACTTTTATTAAGAAAACTCGCCAAAGGCAAGCAACGAATACAAAGCAGAAAAACGCACTCACATCCAAGACTCATACAAGGAAGTTATACTAATAACGTCCTCAACCCTCACCCAGATATTGTTAAAACAACACCCATTCCTTGCTCTCCAAATAGCCCAGAAAACCACCATAATGAGGATCCTTGACCTGGATTTGCCGGTCCTCCCCACTCC
Organism: Magnolia sinica; assembly: GCF_029962835.1. Taxonomy (NCBI): domain Eukaryota; kingdom Viridiplantae; phylum Streptophyta; class Magnoliopsida; order Magnoliales; family Magnoliaceae; genus Magnolia; species Magnolia sinica. Next base: position 67,813,090 of record NC_080586.1, on the reverse strand, counting down.
TCCCCATGCCAAGCCCAAAGGATCGACATCACCCAATACAAGTGTATCGACGAGAAAAAATAGCCCCACACCTTAAAGGCTATGAGGCCATGAATAAAGAAGTGATCGATTGACTCCTCATTACATATGCACATGAAGCAGATGTTCAGGAGAATCATCGACCTTCGCTGAAGGTTATCTATAATGAGAATTCGCTTCTACCACACCAGCCATACAAACACTGCCACACAAAGAGGAGCCCCATAAAACCAATGATGGAACGGATGCCCAGGGAGACTATGCAAAGTCTCTAAAACCACGCCAAATCTGAACCTAGCAGAACCTTCCACTACGAAAGCACCCCACTTTGCCACCAATTGCCCAAACTCGTCGATCTCTAACCAAGCTGCTTCGAACCTGAAAGGCTTAGGGCCCAATTGACATCTGCAAATTGGAGAAAAATCGGTCGATGGTCAGAAACCACTCTCGGGAACCCACTGTAGACCACATGGGGGACTTTCTCAATCCAAGAAGCGGAGACCAGAAATTTCTCGAGGTGCGATAATGAAGCGCATTCCCGACCATTAGACCATGTGAATCTAGCCCCCATCCATTGGTAAATCTACCATCTGCCGATGATTTACCCAGTCCGAGAAAGCATTGTTAGTGATCCTACCCCCTTCGAACTTCTCATAGGAGAATTGAATGGCATTGAAATCGCTTCCAACACACTATGGGAATCCCCATGTAATCCTGACTACGTCTAATTCCTCCCAAAACTGACCCCGAAGATTCTTCGCACAGGGACCATAGACCGCGGACATAACCCATCGAAAACCCGATGAAATGTCGCACAACAGCACTGAAACAGAAAAACAACCAGCAAAAGACCCCAACTTCCTCCATCTGTTAGAATTCCATGGGAGGATAATCCCTTCTGCAGCACCCACAGCCTCGACAGAAACCCAATCAAAATGCTTCACATTCCAAAAGGATTGGCTCGTACCTGGAGGAATCGACTAAAGCTTAGATTCTTGAATCGCCACGATGTCAGCCTTCGACCTCTTGAACACCTTCTTTACCTGACTTCACACCCCAGGCCCCTCTCATTCCAGGATAGAATGATCATTGGTCACCAATCTTGCCCGGTCTTGCCCTCTTGCTACCACTGCTCTTAGTTGCAACGTCATAATTGATGGAGCATTCCAAGCTTAAAAGTTCCCTCATGTCTTTAGGAGATCACTTCGTCCTCATAAGATGCTATTCTTTGTATTGTTGCTCCACCCTACCCTTAACGAAGTGAAAAAATTTGTGCACGTCTTCATCTCCGGCACTGAAAGATAGTCCTACTTGAACTCCCACTCTTTCCAACACATCCTTGGCCCAAAGGAAATGCTTCTCGAGGATGGATTTCGACTTGAGCTCGAATTGGGCTGGATCCGCAGTCTCTGTAACCATCGGAGTGTCCTAGTCTTTCTTCGCGCAGAGGGGAGTGACGATCAACAGCGCTTCCAGCAAGTCTTTAGCCGAACAACCCATGGGTGTTCTCAAAACCGGTCCACTTTCGTTAGGACAAGAAGGCTCTTCAACGATCGCTAAAACCCTGTCTTCTAGCAACCCATCGCTATCCATCGGGGTAGGGTTGTACGCATCTGCAATAGGTTAAAATCCTGCTTGAGTGTTGTTGCTAATATCTCGATCGTCCTCATCCAGGGAAACGAATTCAGAATCTGCCAACAAGTCGATGTCGGAAATCCCTTACTCTTCAGATCTTTGCCGACATGGTCGAGTCCTTCAAACCAACCTTCGACATAACGCCCGAATCGTCGCATGTGATCTTGAAAGTCTCACGACTAGAGCCGTCACGTGTGGTGTCTAAAGCATTCATGAGTGCCATGGGAAGTCCTTCGCGCGAGTTGTTAATAAGTTTCCCGCCTCAACCAAAATGGCACGTGACTCAATCCCTCCCAGAGCAAACCCTTCTTCCCAACACGTATCACCCCCCACTGTCACTCCCCCAATCTAACAGTGGGACATGCATCGGTGTGGGAGAAATCACTCGCTCCTTGCTACATGTGTCCCAAGCCTTCGCTGCATTCACCACCCGAGGCTCCACCTCGACCGAGTTTGGAAAAATCAAACCAGGTTTGGCTTCCGACCCACCACTACCGTGAGGTTCAAGGCAAAAGTTAATTGCTCCTGAGCTCCCGCGGAGTGCATCTTGCCACGTGTCACCACTCTAACGATTCCCTGGACAACTAGTGTCTCACGGCCAATCAGAGCTCCGCATGCGTCCTCCTTTTCTTCTGCAACTCCGCTAGAGTAAGCATTTCGAGCTCCAGCAACATCCTTTGATGGAGGAATAAGGTTGGGATCAATCTCACGGGCTCGCCACAACCCCTTCCATCTCAGCAAAGAGGCATCCTTGGATTTTTGTTGAACCGCTGAACCTAAATCGGAATTTTTATGTCCTCAACCATGACTGACACCATCACCGGGATTTCTGACCCCTTCTTGTACCAGACTCTTGCTCTGACCACCCTTAAACTCTTCCCCATTCGTCGTCGAGGCGTTAATCTTAACAACCTCTCCAAGACATGAGGCAATGGCCGGAAAGAAGTCCTTAAACCAACATTTAAGCAGGACACCCCAAAACAGGAACCATGACAACACCCCGAAAATCAAAAATTCATTCCACCTCCACGCCCAAACTACTGGGCCATCCTCGTGAATGGCTTCCACCATGAAAATGATGCTGACATCCACCTCTGGGACTGAGCAAATCCAAACCTCGTTCGGACTCGTTCGGACCTATGGGCTTGATCGAGTAATGGTCTAGGGCAAGTCCGCAAAATTCATCAAGTCACCTCTCCAATTGAGTGATGGTGGCCCCTGCTCTTGTGAAAACCACTACAAAACCCAAAAACCATTCCCATGACTTGTTGATGGCTTCCATGCTCACTCTCACAATCTTCTCTCCAAGAGTGAAAAGGCCTTCATATCCCTTCTACAACCTCGATCCAAGTTTTTCACCCTATCCTACTTTCAAGACCTTCAACCATAATCAAAGTTCTCTTCCTTAATGGGATCATACCAGCTCTCTTAGCACACAGCAAAACCATCTCAATAGGCTCTCTTATCTCCTATTGGGGCTACTCCTATACTTCTTCGAAGTACCTCATTCTTAACTCCATCCTTCGTAGTCTTCCCTCACACCCATCTCAACATCCTTATCTCTAAAATCATCCTCTTTTGGTGCTGCCTCTTAATTGCACAACACCTTGCCCCTTAGTTGCAAAATACTTTGCCTCAAATAACATAGCCATTTGATTACATGTTTCCTTCAGTAACACAGTGATCACACAACACTCCAAAGGCACATCTCCCCTGGCCATCAATTTAACTTGGGCCTCACATCTTATGACGATCCCATCCCTAGGGATGTTACATTCCAAGTACTCTATAATGGTTATGCTAATTTTTAAACCCCAAGCTCTAAAGCCTTCCTCCAAACCTCTGGTGCTAGCCCCTCTCTAGTCTCGTCAACTAATACCACGCCATCAGCAAAGAACATTCATCAAGATTCCTCATTCTTGATTCCAGCAGCAGCAGTTAGTTCATCTACAAGAAGTCTGAAAAGGAAAGAGCTTTGTGTGGACGACCCACTGCCACAAGGAACTCTTTTGTCTCACCGGTAGTCATTCTCATGCATATAAAACACCCTTAATGATGCAGATATGTCTTACATGGCTCTTTCCTCCTCTTTGCCCATGCTTTTTCTAGCTTTGGAATACTGACAACCCGACATTACTTTCTGGCATGAGCATCTTTATTTCTTATGCCATGGTCAATGGAAAAAAGCCAAACCAAGTGATCATCTCAACATGATTTTGTTATTTGAGTGGGATGCTGTTGCATTTGGATTTTAGGGACTCCACATGCATTATGAATGCCAAAGCTAGGGGCTCCTTTCTCATAGAGCCTACATGTGTTCTCTAGCTTCGAAATATTAACTATAAAACATTAGTTTTTGAGCATCTTCATCTCTCAAGCCATGGCATTTCAATGGAAAAAGGATAAATTATAGGGGACTTCTTGTTGGAGCACATTTAGTTAATATTGACATAATTCTATGAATGCTAATCAAGCTCTGCTTGGATCACTTGATTCAGCTGAAGTTCTTTGTATCTTTTTACTTTTGATGTTGTAGATTCCCATCTCAATCCTTTCTCAAACTGTGAGAATAATGAAACTACAATCTTCGCATGGTAAGTATTTCTACCTCTGTTGTTTATCTTCAAGATATCTTCAGAAAAACATCATATTGGACAAGTACCACAACAACTCAAGGTATCAGGAATCACGAGTCGTCACAGTGACGTCTACGTTCCTAACTTTAAAGGTTGAGATTTGAGAATCAAGTCCAAGGTACACCATCATTTCACACAGATGAGGAATTCAGGTCCAATAAGCATTGACCCATCATTGCTTACACGGCCACATTTAGCTACATAAACAAATTGTTTGGCCATTTCTTTGACCATGTTAGTGGTTAAATGGATTCCCAGATGATTGTTTCCAATGTGTGTCTGTCCACATGCAATACCAGGGTTTGCCAATGATCACAATAGCAGATGCAACTAGGATCCAGCAAAGACCACATTCAAGAAAACATATGAAATCCTCAGCAATCATGTATAATATAGCAACAAAACCCAAGTTGTTTATGACTCGATTGATTTACCTTTGCGTCTGCATTTTTCTTTGGGATAAACCACTGCTTTTATTTAGAAACAATATCTCCATGACGTGTGAACAAAGTTAATATGCTTAGCACAGAATTCAAGCCAAAACCAACTTTACAATAAGCATTTTTAAAATTCATCTTCAAAATGGAAAGTTTCCAACAACAGCTAAGCAACAGAGTGTAGAAATAATTTTGTTGCTTCACCAAATGGTCAACAAGTGAATCTCCTTAAACAATTAAAAAACATGAGAAAACATATCTAGTGCCAAAAGGAATCAAAGATTCTAGAAACCACTAATTCAAGAAACAAATTTACCTTTCTGGTGCCGTTGAAAAAAGATCTTCAAGCTCAACAGGTCGTAGGGCCCCATCCTGGTAATTATAAGATGCATTGTGTCAGAATGTGGGGGAAGTGTAGAGTAGTTAACATCATTGTAATGTCCTAATCTGAAGGCATATGGAACTCAACCTTAACCATAAATCAAGTATCTCGCAAGCATGTAATTCATAAAACAGAATCTAATGGAAGTGGCCCTTCCACTTATGTGCTGAACTGCCTAAGGATTGACATTGCCCTCTCATTACCTATACAAGTAGATTTTAGAAAAGAAATACATATTCAATAAGCATGATCCTCTTGAGCCCAAGGCAAGCAGATTTTCATGACATCACACAACCAGATTAGCTGGAAATCTTTTTCCATTTTTGGAGAAAGAATATAGTCACTCTTTTTTCTTTCTTTTCTTTGAAGGATAATAGAACTTTATTAATGTATTGCTACGACAAAAGTTGAAGCGAGAAAGAATAAATCCCCAAAACATTACAACTTGAGCAAAGATAAAAATTTACAATCTTTCACATTCTTAACCCTGGATACCCATTCTCACACATCTCGTTTGGACTTCCAAATCACCTCTTCCCACAGACCTTTTAAATCAAGAAAATACCATAGCAAGCATTTTTTTAAGTAGAGACATCAGATTTTGATAATGTGAAGAACAGGCCATTGGCCGAATTTTATTTTTCTTTACCGAATTCAAGGGTATTCCTTACCAGCAGACTACATCACACACATGTCAGGTGAAACAGAGTAACTTTATAAGGGAACAATGGGAAAATGGACAATGGTAAGCACAGAGAATTTTCAAGCTTAAAACCTGTAACATTAATAGTTCACACATCTGCCCTGATCTAACTTTGCCTCCCAACTAGCCATTAATGAACCCAACATTGTCTTATTTACCAAGTTACCTTGAATCAACCTGCATACTGTCAAGTAAAACTCACATGAAACAGATATTTATCTACTGTTGGAGACCATAGACACTGTACCCAGATGAATGTGGCAATGATCTAAGAAGCATTCACAAACAACCAATAAGGGAATGCAGGATGTTATATTAGTAACCTGTTTCCGTAATTGTGTAAATCAAGGTATTCCATAACGGAAACAGTGACCGTAATAGCCACCGCCGTTACTGTTACGACTTAACGATATGGGCCATAACGGTCTTACAACCCTTTCTTTTTTCTTTTTTGAAAAAAAAAAAAACATGTTTTGGCCCCGTTAAAGCCGTTATGGCCATTATGTAACCGTTTTGGAATACTTACTGTAGATCATCACTATAACACATACAAACAGGGGGTAACTATGTGTTGGCATCTAGATTCTAAGTTTGATTCACGTTGACTATTACTACCCAAGTTAGCACTAGTGTAGATATGAAGATATTATGCTGACCAAGGCCAGCATGAGACCATCTTTATACCACTTCGCACCAATGATTGAGGCCAACGTGGTTCCATGTTCTCACTCTGCTCACCAGCCAAGGATGGCAAGATGAGCAGCAAGCAATCTCCAAGGAGATAAAAGTTTGATCTGCGCTCACCTCCAAGGACGAGGGACCCAATATCGCATCTAGTGCATGTCAATGGAAGGCATTTCGAAACATCTGATGGCAGCACAACATGTCTCCATTAGTGCTAACAAACTTTTAGGCAGGAAATAACCGTATAACCACCTCATGGGTGAGAAATAACTATCTCACATCACTATAAATACACCTTTAGGCCTTCACTCGAACAACTCGTGCCATTTTTTTGTTTATGAGATTGCTTAAGAGCTCTCCAGATCCTTTTCAAAGCTCTTCTCTTACTTCTCCCACGCCAACACTCGGGACAAGGTAAAAATGACTTCTCCCACGCCAACACTCGGGACAAGGTAAAAATGAGAGTCCAAGGACTCAATTCTTCTGAAATGTGACTCCACGCTAGCCTTCAGACCTCCATCAGCAATTTCGTGCCAACTGGCTAAGTACCAGCGGTCTGGCTCCACACTGTCTGAGAGACCTGAGCAGTGGCCCAGTTCTGACTGTTCAGGGCTTTGGTGGTCGCTCCATGCTGACTATCCAATGCCCCAAAAGCGACCACGCGCTGAGTGTTTGGATTGATGAACTAAACCTCCCAGGGGCTCCCGAGCTAACTATCAAGGCAATCCACAGTGGCCCCTGATTTCTCTAGCAAAACGGCCGTTGTTTCTATTTGAGGTCTTTTGAACACCTGAGGGAATGGTAGACCCGAAACTTCTGAACTTCCTAAAGCTATACAATACAGGGCACAAACACTAAGGCTATTTTAAGTCCTCGAAGCACCAAAATACTCCGCCCAATTGATGATCTAGACACTCTAAAGATGAAGGACCATAGCATCATTTGCATTACTCTATTTTGTACCCTGTAGCAGTCTAGTTTTCTCTGGTTTTTCCTTTTAATCATGGGTTTTTCCCCAGAGAATGTAATTAAGGGCTTGTGCCAGGCCACAGCTATAATGTAGTTTGTTCCCGGATCAATAAAAGCCTCTTGACATGGCATATTTGGGAGCAAATCCTCATAGTAGAGTTGAAAATATCAAACCCCATCGAACAATAGACATTTGTTGAACATTGTGATATTGTCACCAAAAATATATTACTGCTCCTCAATGCAACCAGCCAACTAAGTTTCTAGTCACACCTTGGTCACCATACTTGTGCTTTCAGCCCATTTCATGCTATGTGCACAATAACATATAAAAGATGTAGTTCTCAAATCTAACTACATGTTACCATGACAAATGGTTGCAACCATTGCCAATGCAAATTGCTTCCAAACAAAGAAGACTACATATCCACGACTGAGACGACCATGATTGAAGTAGAGTTGGCCTAATGAGTTATGTTCTCTTCTAAGTAGACCAAGAAAAATACATATGATAGAGACAAGAAGTGGAAACCAGGAAAATTCATCATGATCATCATAGCCTCACCCAGGCTATTTGGGGTTGGCCTATGGGGAAAACTAATCCTTAAATATGGAAAAAAAAAAAAAAAAAAAATCATGCATTATCAGAACATACATAAATCCAAATATCCATGACTACAAGAGGGCTTTACTGATTGAGGAGGTTACAATTCGGGAATAGAACGTTGTCGCTCACAATCTCAAAAGAGAAACCTCTCATTGTCCTTCGAAAAGTTTCCCAACTTTTTTTCTTTAAATGATCAAGAATTTTCCTAAATTATATGAAAGAAAAGATTCACTTATGCAAAGAATATTGTTTTGAAAGGAACCATACGAACTTTCTTGAATGAATATATTTGGCCACATGGCCCTCCACGGAAAGAAAGATGTATTCCGACCTTCTTCACAGAGATCTATTTAGATTCAGAACATTTCCCACATAGTAAAAAATTGATCCAGACTCTAAAACCTTCATTGAAGGGTATATGTTAGTGATCTTTCCAGACCTCCCTAGATTGATTATTTGACTTTTAAACAATCCTCAACACTCGTTGGCGATCTTTCTGACTTCCCCTAAGATAGTTTCTTGTAACCTCCTTACCTAAATGTTGATTGCGATATCCAAAAAAATCTTCAATGGCTCTTTCATGCTTTTTTAGTGGTCATTAAGGGGCTGTTTGGGGTCAAGGATTTGGAGCAGGGACTTGTGAACCACGGAATTCAAATCTCCCATACTTGACTCGTGTTGGGGATTTGCAAAATCCATGGATTTCCCAAATCCACCCCTCCATAAATACATGGATTTAGGGCCTGTTTGTTTCACCGTTTACAACGGTAATTGCATGTAAATGGGTAATGATTATTTACCAGAGAAAATACATGTATGAAATGGTTTTGACACTGACAGTTTAACAAAAATCGAGGTGGCCAGGAAGAAAATATGTAATATCAATGAGGCACACCATGATGTATGTCTTATCCAAACCATCTATCCGTTTTATCAGCTCATTATAGGGCACGAGACAAAAAATGAGACAAATCCAAAGTGCATGTGGACCACACTACAGACTACAGGGGAGTTGAACACCTACCATTGAAAACTTCATGTGGGCAACAAAAGTTTTCAATCAAGCTGATATTTGTGTTTATGGTTCTTTGACCTTATAAACACTGTGGATGACAGATAAACATCACTGTGGGCCCTAAAACAAAATTCCGCTTTTAACAGTGGACATAATCATCCCCCTATTTCCAGCCTTGTGGTCCACTTGAGCTTAAAATCTACCTCATTTTTGGACTCATGCCCTAAAATGAGCTGGTCAAACGGATGGACGGCATAGATTAAACATATACATCATGGTGGGACCTACAAATTTTAGGGTGCGATGCAATTCCGCTTCTCGAGGCACATTTACCCCGTGAATTTCAATTCTCTCCAAACACTTATTAAAAGTAATCATTACTCATTTACATGCAATCACCATGGTAAATGGTGAAACAAACAAGCCCTTAGGGCAAGTCCAAATCCTTTTTAAAAAAGAAGTAAAGGCTTGGCAAATAAATCCTCACACTTGCAAAAGCAAAATAATAATAATAATAATAGTAGTAGTAATTCATTTACAATAAATGCTCCCCAAATCCATGAATTCGTAGCTTGATTCCCAAACTGTGGACTTTGGAATTTATTAAATCCAAATCCAATGCAAATTGAGGAATTTGACAAATTCATGGATTTACTAAATTCACATTCTCATTTCATTGATCGTAAACAGGGCCTAACGGCTAGTTGGTGATCTCTAAAAACTCAATGACGATCTCTAGAAGCGTAATGGATTTGTTGATGATGAGATGATCTTTCCATGATCTACAGAAGTCTTGATCACATTGTGTATCTCAACTATCAAGGGCTTCTTTTCTATAAAGGGAAAGGCTCAAGATGCTCCTTGTCAGTGATGGGTAGTTACATATCTTCCCAAGGGCTTTGCTTGGGAGATGGCCATATGTCTTTGTTAAATGGTTTCTTTGTAAGATGCATTCACTAACTCTTTCTAAACATGGCCATTAGGATATGGCCACATGTCTTCAGTAAAAGCTCTTTCCTTTTTCTAGCTTAAGGTAGATAGGCTTAGGCTAGCTCTACATGGCTGATTTCAGACAACTTCCTCTAAACTACTAGAACGTGACTTCCATCCATGTAACTCAGTGAGTTAAAGGGGACCCCGTAATGGATGATTATAGAGGCTAAGTGTTTGCTCAAACAAACCTCCACATCTGGTAAGAAGGGAATTTTGTTTGAACAAACACTAGAAAGTTCAATTGAGATTTGCTAGTAAAGAAACAATAGGAGCCCCAGCTCTTACAGAAGATTTAGAGCAACAATCAAATCAAATAAAACGTATTTCATGCTCTTTAATGGTTCAATCAGTATACCCTGTCTTTGACTCAAGTACAAATCAATAAATACCTAGTCAACTCAAACAAAACTCTAGAACAAATAGTAAAAGACATGATGTGATCCTCACGGACCCATACATGTACCGTGCAGAATGTGCCCTGGGACAAAACCATCTCACATGCATGCGCATCTAGACTGCATCATGGCCTTAGCATGCCTTTCAAAAAGCATTAGTAAATGCATCATAAGCTACAAGATTTCTTGTTGCCAATCGAATGTCTATGTTGCCCACAAAATGAGGGGAAGATAATAAAAGAATTTCATAATGTAAGAGAAAGCTAGCTTTATAAATGACTAAGATAAAATGAAACTTGAAAAGAACGCTTTCTAGATATTTATGAAACAATAATATGTTCTTCTCTTCTTCTTTTTTTTGTTTTGGGGGGGGGGGGGGGGGGGACAATAACTAGCTTCGGCCTCAAACTGTTCTAGTTATATTGATTAGAAGACTTTCACAAAGGTAGATAGTTCAAGTCATTTGAGAACGGAAGTTCATGTCTTGATTTTAAAAACCCAATTAGAATAACAAAAACCAGTCTGTATCTATTAAAAGGAAAAGGAAACAATGCCAATAGATAGATGAGAGAGATCATGGAATTTTAGCTATGAGATGTGGATATAAGCAAAAGAAAGGATGTAAACATTTCTATAGATATGGAATCATCTCTTCATTCACTGTCAAGTGGCAGGGATGATGCCAAATAGTGTTTCCAAAATGTGAGCCATTTCATCCTTCAGGAAGCACTATTTGGAGAATGGTGCAGTATGTAGTTATAGGTGTATGGAAGAGAAGGAATAACCAAATCTTCAAAGACTGATCATTAAGGGGAGCTGATCAAAAGGAAGACATTTTATATGATCATCAGCTGGGCAACCAACCACTACTCCAGAACTTTGGGGGAATCATCCTTTGGACATCCTCAGAGATGCAGATTCTTTTATATGGGGGGATACTTGGCTGAACCGTTATATCCATGGAGGGTTGGCCTGTTAGTTCATTCCAAGCATTGTGTGTTGAACCGTTTTTTAGGGGTTTGGTTGGCTGTGTATTTAGGAAAGATGATTACCCATCCTCCCTCTGTTCTTCTTTACCTTTTCTTTATTTTTGTTTTTTTCTTTTGCTTCATTTTTAATTACATGTTGCAGTCAAAAAATAAATAAATCTAAGTTTCATAATTTGAATTGGGAGCTCTACAAGCTATAACAGCTTAAACATTTATCTTTGACATCATCCATGAGAGAATGAAGCAGAAAGTAATACATACCCCATCAATGTCAAACATGTAGAAGACCCCCTTCAAGAACTCCACAACTTCATTTGTTAGCTCCACACTCTATAACACAAAAATGTAGGAATAACGAGGAGAAAAAAAAAAAACTCAAAACAGATTTTAGAAACTTAAGCTTGCATATTGAACTCATAGGTAAATGAAATCCTGAATGCATGAAGCATGAAGCATGATAAAAGGATGAGATGGAACCCTGACTTGGACAAAGTGTTCTACATTGTACTAGTAGAGGATATGTCCGACTAGATCAAATCAAGGTCGGCCGACTCGGTGAGTTAATTCAGGACTCGCCCAACGACCCGGCTTTCATGCCCCACTGAATCGATATTGATGCAGACCCGGTTGAGGTAAAAATCGAACGCAACCTGGGTGACTTTCTCCGAGTTTCTCTTTGAATCAGTGACTTGGACGAGTCATAGAACCTGGGCGGATTATGTTTTCTCCCCCATTTTCCTTCTTCCTCCTTTCTTCTCTTTCTTCTTCCCCCTCATTTCTTCTTCCTTCTCCATCATCTTCTCCTTTTTTTCCTTCTTCTTCTTCATCCTGCTATAGCAGTGTGGGAAGCTGTTGCATCTCTTTTTCTGGTAATGTTGTTTTGTCTTTCAGTCGGTGGATAGCTCCCATTCAACCCTTTAAAAAAAAAAATACTTTGGTACTTTGAGGCAATGTTCGAAATATCGGTATCGCATTAGGTATCGCACCCTTGGGATATAAAAATGTATCAGTTATCGCATGGGATATATCGGTATATCACGTAACATATCGTTGTTGTTGGAAACATGGGGGAAACATTGGGAATTGGTCGAATTTTTCAATGAAACTTCAGTGATTGTTAAAAAAAGGTATTAATACACACTTATAAATCAAAACATTACAAAAAAAAAAAACAAGTGCACATAGAAGGTTTTCTTTGTATGGGGTCCTAATTTATGCAGTCTATCTGAATAGATGCAAGCATATTCAAAGTTTATTCATATAATTTATAAATGTAAGAAGGCATGTGAAACACAATCAATACATTCAAATGCAAAAGAAGAATCATTAGATCAGGTTACATACATGTTTGATTTTATGTTTGGACAGATTGCAACCGATTTGCGAGAAATTGAATTTATTTTTATTTTTTTCAATTTTCCGCAACTCGGCCCCTTTCTTTCAAATCTCGAAATCAAAGCTCCCAAAAAATGAAAAATCATGGATTTATAACAATTTAACACTAATTTAACATGATTTACAGGGGGGGGAGGATAGATAATCGAAAATGCTCACCGGATAAAACATGTGGGATATATACCATTACTTGTGCATTTCGTATCGCACGGGTGGGATACAAGATATCTCATGGGATATATCAGCCGATATCGTCGATACGTAAAACAATGCATTGGGGGAGCGTGATGGTTAACACTCATGCATTAACCAATTCTACACATGGCAGATAAGCAACTCAAATTAACACGTGCAAGTTGCGGGCTCCAATTTTGATGGATTAAGTAGATATTAATTTACACTTTCAAATTCATAGTGCCCTTCAAATAAAAATTTTAGCTGATAGAACAATGGATATTTAATGAATGGCTGAAATAAAATGTGTTGACAATTTTAATTCAACAAACAAATGTTCATTAATAAAAAATTAGGAACATTTACTCAATCTGATACGACACAAAGAACTATCTATGATGGGTCACACAATTTGGATAGTTTAATTTGAGTAGCATATGCCAACTATACAACAGTACAAGTAATGACTGCCTACTTATCATCCATCACCCTCTAAAATGTATCAAGTAACTCTACCAAGGTAAACTGTTGTGATAGTCCATCAACATTTAAAAATGTTGTGGACTCCTCTTCACATGTGGCATCATATATGCCTATCTAGACATCCAAATAGTGCGGTATATTGTGGATGAAGGACATCTCCAGATAGTGGGATACGTTGTTGATGAAGCATGTCTCTCATGTCAATGGCATGGTGATGCAAGACAATTAACCACTTGCTCTAAAAGCTTGAACTTATAGAGCATGGCAAATCAATCCATTTATCTCATAGCCCAGGCCCCACATTGCATGGGTTAAGACCTCAGCCAAACCCCCCTCGTGAGCCCCACTTCGCATGGGTCCCGCTTCACACAAGCCACCCGCCTCACACGGGCCGCCCACCCCGAGTATGCCCCTGCATCCCGCGAACAACCCCACTCGAGCCCAATGCAGAAATGCCCCTGCATTTCATGGACTAGAACAGACATCATCTCAATGAGATGAATAACCAGACATCGATCAATGGTCCCCCAATTCTATAAATATTACTCGCCCAAGTCAAAATTTGTAGGTCAACCAAGTCTAATCGGAGTCCCGAGTTTGCCAACCTTGGATCAAATAGTAAAAACCAAGTATGCTAACATAATCCCAAATGCTTATATCTCCATGCATTATTTGCTCCAATTTTTCATATTCAAGAGCCTTTTGAATTGTAATTAACTAGAAAGGTCTAACTACAGTTACATATCATACAACTTATATTCCAATGAGACTTCAGCATTAAGAAGCCCATATTTTGAGCAAAGGTCTTGTAACCATCATGTGTCGGTTGAGGCCACTTTCTAGAAGCTTCACAGTCTACCCTGCAATGATGGAGCTAAAAGGACCCTAAGTTGGTAGATTAGAGGCATACCTGATCAGGAGCTCGCTTGAATGTAGCTGGAATGAGATCATCCCTGAGTTTAATGTCGTTGTCGTACCCAAACTTCCTCAAGACAGTCCATGTTGTTTCAAGACGACCTTTTTCAATAAAAAGTGCATGAAGAAACAGAAATCCAGTCAAAGTAAGACCGCGGTCATTAACCCCCTCAGGCAACTTGTCTTGTACAACCTTCTTAACACCAATTATTTCAGCGGGCTGCAATGGAGCACTAAAGCATCTAACCTGTATGCATGAATAATACAGTCATTTAAAACTTTAGTTAATGATGTAGATGCAATTTGCAATTTACTTTGAAACACAAACATATATAGGACAATTATTTGAGCAAGACCAAGTAAAAAAAGAAAAAAGAAATAACATGACAGCACAACTCCTACAAACAGAAAAGTAACCTGAAAATCATTCAATTCAGAATCACTGAGAGCTCCATCTCTATCATGATCGCAAAGAATGAATAACCGCTTCAAAGCCCTCACACATCGAGGCTTTAAAGTCTGTGTTTCCTGATCAAATAGTGGGGCTGTTGGATGGAGCACTGCCTTTTGAGCATAATAAAAAACCTCATGAACCTGCGAAGGAAGACATTTTCCTGTTAATTTCTGAGAGCACAAGCCAGGAATACAGTAACTAAGGGGCTGTTTGATAAAAACATATTTCAGCACTTATCACTGAAATTTGATATTTTTAGTGATTTTCCATGATTCAGGTCGTTTAGCAAATCCAACTTATCAAGTGCTTAAATTAATTTTCACTGAAAATATGGTGGTGCTGAAGGCTGAGAATGGTGGTGCATTAAAATTTCTTTTCACCTTTTTTTAATGACAACAGGATATCCCTGCCCCTTTAAGGCGAGACCATTCCCTACAGATGCACGCAATCACCAACCAACCACGTGCATCGGGTAATCCTTTTCACTTTTGACTAAAACATCCTTAAAAATTATTTCAAAATTACAATTCAGCACTTAAATTAATTTTCAGAGCTTATTTTTCTGTTTATCAAATGGAATATCGTCAGCACAAGAAATTCTGTCTGAGCTTGCCACAAGAAATCCCGTCTAAGCTTTTCAAGACTTGAAAGAACTTGTGCCAGAAGTGAAGGGGGAGATTAAACAGGGCCACTTTAATTAGTGTGATATGACCCCCAAGCGACAAATATCAGGATTTCCATCTATAGCTAGCATCCTCTCAAATCCTTCCACCACCTCATACCAAAGGTGAATTACTAGTTTGCCCACGCAGAGAGGTAATCCCATAAACTTAGCCAGTAGAGGTCTGGCTGCGCATCCAAAAATCCCAGCTATTTGCTCCACCTCATCCATCACCATTCACACCCCATACATCTTACTCTTGGATAAATTGATTTTAAGGCCAGAAACAACTTCAAAGCATTTGACAATAGTATACATATTTTCCACCATGACAAGATCCGCATTGCAAAACAAAGTGTCGTCAGCAAAATGCAAATGAGAGATGGGCTGTTGCATTTCTTCTACCTTGAAGCCTCTAATGAATCCTTCATCTTGACCGTTATCAAGCATTCTTACCAGAGCCTCGACCACCATAAGAAACAAGAAAGGAGATAAAGGGTCTCCCTGACGAAGACCCCTACAACGTTAAAAAAAAAAAAAAAAAAAACCTTTCAGGGATCTATTAATGAGGACCGAGAACCAAGCCGAGCCCATACATTCCCGAATCCACCTTCTCCATTTCATCCCACATCCCACTCTACACATCATATAATCAAGGAAGCTCCAATCGACATGATTGTAGGCTTTTTCTATGTCCAATTTGCACACTACACCTTTCTCTCCTTCTCTATGTTTAGAATCAAGGCATTCATAAGCTATTAAGGCGTTATCCAAAATCTGTCGACCCGGAATAAAAGAAGTTTGATTGATGGAGATAATGCTACCTACAATCCTCCTCAACCAAGTCGCTAAAACCTTCACCAAGATCTTATAAGGCCCACCTATAAGACTTATCAGCCTAAAGTCTTTTAAAGACTCCGCTCCATAGGTCTTGGAAATCAAAGCAATGAAAGATGCACCAAGTTTGTACAGTAATCGGCCCCTTTCATAAAATTCTGACATGAAGCTCAAGGCATCCCCTTTAACCACCTCCAAACAAATCTGGAAAAAAAAAAATGCCATCTGGAATCCATTGTTGAATCAAAGAGCCTGTAACATTGTGATACAGGCATGAACCTGTCCTGGACGATTGTTATTAGTGCTGCTAACCACTACTTGAAATAACATTGTGATGGCCGATATAAATATAATGGTCTCTATGATGGTAACTGCCTCAAAGTCTTGTGTTGTTAACATTACGATATATGTGTGTGTGTGTGCAACATTTCCCAAAAATGCCCATATTTAAAATAAAATACAATAAAAAAGAAAGAGAGAGAGAGAGAGAGAGAGAGAGAGAGAGAGACCCTATTTACAGCCACCCAAATTCAAAGCAACATCCATCATCTCTACTTCTGCAACGGAGTAGTAGAAAGTTTTACCATTGAATGACCAAACATAGAAAGAGAATGGTGGCATTTGGTAGCTGCCGTCAAATTTATGCCCTAACTTCCATCGTGAAACATGAATCCAAGAAAGAGAACAATGCTGCTAGATAACAACTCCCTTTTCCATGAGAATTCCCTTTTAAATAATCGAAAAAATGAAAACAAGTTCACATCACCATTTTTAGTTAACTATTAGGAGTCGTTTGGACGCCTGTAAATTGGGCTAGCCGTAAATGATTTACAGGCAATGTTTGGATGCTGAAAAATGCCTGTAAATCATTTACAGCCTTTAGCTGAAATCCCCCTGAAAAGCTGTGATTTCATTTGCCTGTAAATCATTTACAGCCTAACAGCTATAATTTTGAACTTTTAGCTGCAAGTGAAATCCCGTTAAACAATTTACAGGCTGCCCAAGCACAGACATGTAAACACGATCCTTTAGTTGCAAATGAAATACCTTCAAACAATTTACAGGCCACCCAAACACAGATCTGTAAACACATTACAGCTTCAAGTCAAACAGAACACGCTGCACATCATTTACCTGCAAATCACTTACCACTTACAAAATTTACAGGCATCCAAACGAGAAGCAGCTTCCCTTTCATTAGGAGCGAAGCATGGGAAGGTTGGGTCGGGTTGAGGGTCAGCCAGAGCCTGACTCAACATTAAGAAGAACAACAAGCAACCTGTCCCAACCCGAATTCCAACCCGAGTTTCCCAGCCCTAATTCCTCTATATTCGACTCAAGACCAAATACATGTGATTACTCCCATCCGCACCTGACCCGACCCAGATTTGCTCAACCCAAAGCTAACCAGATTTCAAATTGGGTTGGCATTTTCCAACCCGAAACCCACACCCAAGGACCTTGATAGCCCAACCCGAACTCGGTTGGGTCAATCAGGTTCAATTAACCAAACCCAAGTTGCAGACCTACTTTTCATTACCTAATGTTGATGGTCAACCACTTGTTAACGTATTTGCATGACACTGATTGTAGAACCTTGTTGACATGACCTAACAGAGAACGATAGTTATTTAGATCAGTGGCGGAATCCAATCCAACCCGATGCAGTAAATTTGCAACACAAGCTTCCAAATGGACATAGAAATCGGCAAATAACTCATTATGTACTTACCTGAATTTGTTTCAATGCCGAGCATTCTATACAAGTCTCGATCTCCCGAAACTGTTGCATGATCGGTGACATCACCAGCTCCAGGCTAACCTGCTGCTCCTCTCTCAAATCCAACTTGCACCCAACCACGATCACCGGCACCTTCACATCCAGCCGACGAAGTTCTGGAAGCCAGTACGTGCTCAGCCGATCAAGCGTGGCCGGTTCATCACATGCATATGTCAGTACAACCGCATCTGCCAACTTCAATTCCTGTCCGAGCCTACTCCGGTGCTCCGGACTAACCAAAATGAAGACAAATGAGACAAATTACTCCATCTAAACGATATGAAAAGCATCAGAAAGGATAATAAATATGACTAGGTGGGCCCCAACTTTCAGGTGGGCCCCACCTACCATGGATGAGATATACGTCAAGAAACTCTCCTTCTGAGCAATCCCAGTTATCCAATACCCAAGATTGGACAATTGAAAGAAATGCCGCAGATGGTCCACCGGTCGGATGGCTACGATTGTTCTGATTAATGGCGTATCCCACCAAACGATCGATCCGGATCACGTTCGGATACTCGCTGCCACCACAAGCATACGCACCTCGATGAAGTATCGATGATGGTGATCGGGACACGGTCGGGGTAGAAATCCGGCGGCAGGCGCGTGGGAGGGAGCACGGGTGGGGTGGTGTCGGGGAACGAATCGGCAGCTGCGGTGACGATGAGGCTGGATTTTCCGGTGCCGCGGTCGCCGACGACGACGATGCGGACGCTCGTCTTGCCACCGAAATTCGCGGCATCAGCTGATGCTGCCATGAAAATGAGATTGAATTCTTGAAAAAACACTAGCTCGGGGTGGTTTTAGATTCTTGAAAATGAGAACGGATTCTTGAAAACCCTAGTTTGCTGATGGTGGCTGCAAACCTTGGGAAAGAAGGAAAATGACAACAGCGGCCGTTCGGGCATGTATGTAAATGCATAGATGCTCCTGTACTCTCGGATCACTGCAAGTTACAGTGCTCCTGCCTCCTAATTGCATCGGGCCATTTTGACAGTCCAACCCACTAATCTAGACCGTTGATTTGGTTCATAGAAACTTTTATGGGTCTATGTATAAAATTGTTCTTATCTGACAAATATTAACGGTTTGATCAATGGTTTTTAATATGGACGGTCAAAATAATTTACACAAACATAAGTATGATCAACAATTGGATCCATCTTCTTGGTAGAGCCTATCATGGATTACTTATGATTCTACAGAATCATTTTTTTTAGAGAATTTTATCCATCCCATCCATGGCTTCGAAAAGGGATGGCTGTGGAAAATAAGGCCAAATTAAGTATGTATTGGATCGTCAGATTAATATAATTGTTCTGTGGTAGGCCGGAAAATGTTTTCTGAACCCAACAGACGGTTCAGATTTATCGATTGCATTGTCAAATTGAACTATGGGAATTAGGAGCACTATAAATTATAATGCTATGAGAGCAGTGGAGCGTTTATCGCGTATGACGACAGCGCTCCGATGGAAGCGGGAGCCGATGTATTGTATATCTACGCCGTCCATTCATTCTTCCATTGTATTTTAACGAACGGGGATTGCCCACTGACGCTGCCCGAAGTGGCTACTGAATAGTGCTATGTGGGCCCACCACAATATATATTTTATCCACACCGTCCATCTATTTTTTCAGATCATTTTAGGGCATGATCTTAAAAAAGAGACTGATCCAAATCTCGAGAGGACCGCACCACAAGAAAAAGAAAAAATAGCCCGTGATGTTTATTTGCCGTATAAGCGGCTGATGAGATTAGACATGTTAGAAAAAGAAAAAATAACAAATATCAGTTTGGTCCAAAACTTTAGTTTTTCACCCCGTCTCCGGTGACATGATCATTTGAGATTTGGATATGGTTTATTTCAGTTCTTAAAAAACTATAGAGAATAAATACATCAAGTGGGCTCATCAGTAGGGGTGCATTAGAGCTGGGCATGAATCAACTCGACTCACCTAACTCAACTCATTTGGACCTAGCTTGACCCGAAGCTCGATCCAACTAGACCCCACTCGATTTGAAGCCGACTTAACTTGAATTCAAGTATCTCTAACCCTACACACTGCATCCGACTCGATCTCAAACCCTCTCTTCCCCCCTCTTCCAAGCCCCATAACCACCAACCAATATCACCTCTCTCTCTCTCTCTCTCTCTCTCTCTCTCCCCCCTCTCTTCCAAGCTTGGCAGCCACCCATCACCATCATTGGATTAACCACCGTCCTCCTCTCTCTCCTCTCCACTCCCTCTCTTCATCTCTTGATCTAAATTGATGCCAATTTGAACTAAGTTGGTGCTTTTTACCTCGTCGAACTCAGCTCGGATTAGGCACTAGGCAGTTGAGGGGAACCATTTATGTATAAAATCCACTCCGCTCATCACCACATCTAATCTCATGGAACAGGATAAACAAAATGGGAGGGAACTCTCACAGTTGATTTTTGTGGGGTACATGATATTATGTATACGTCATCCAGGCCATTCAGACCCTTCGTCTAAGCTGTAACTGTCTAACTTGTATGAAGGTTAATATCAAAATTCAGACGGTTTTGAAACGCAGGTGCGCGCGGATCTACATCAAAGGTAGGTGTTCCTCCTATCTGTTCCAAATCGTGCAGCCCACGTGAGTTTTGGACCGGTGTGATTTTTGGAAACGGTAAGAAGATGAGAATTCACATCTGATGGACGGACTGGATGTGCTGCGTGCATCATATAGACCGACATCTTCCAACTCAGCGTACTGAGTAAACTCTGCGGGTGTGAATGTGCCAAAAAAACTGTAAGGCCCACCGTGATGTGTCCGTCTTATCCACACCGTCCATACATTTTGACAGCTCATTTTAGCCTAAGAGCCCAAAATTGAAGCATATCCAAAGCTCAAGTAGACCACACTATAAGAACCAGTAGGAATTGACGCCTACCGTTGAAAACTTCTAAGAGGCCACCGAAATTTTGGATCAAGGTTATATATGCGTTGTCCCTTCATCTCTGTCTGTGTGTCTCTATGAACAGTTTGAATGATGACAAATAAACATCACTTTGGCCATAGGAAGGATTCAAAGGTGCATGTTGCTACTTATACTGTTTGTGGTCGATTTGAGCTTTGGATATCATTCAATTTCCGAATCATGCCCTTAAATGTGATGATAAAACGGATGAACAGCGTGGATAAGACACATACATCACAGTCGACCCCAAAATGTTCACTCTTTATGTTATAGTACAATGAGTTGCCTGGTACGTGGATTGCATCAGGTACCCGGGGTCATTTTTTACTACAGATTCTCCCTATTACTCACCTTTTTTATTCAATTTAAATAAAATTTATCTTACTAAACTATACGTCTATCCATAAACACAAGTCATTTTACTTTTTTCAGCTGTTTTACCCTGCAAACTAAGATTTCTGTCGTCCAAAATCTTATTTTCATACCGTAAAAATCTACGTAGGGAAAATCTACTTTTCCCACAGTGCTACGACATGTTCACTTTTTTGTTTTTTTTTAACACACGCACCCCCTTACCCGCACCCCCACACACTCGACGGTGGGATTCCACAACTGAGCATGAGTACGGACTTACTCGACAATGGGTGATAAATGATACTCGGGCGCTTAAAAATTTTCTTAAAATTACACATGTAGAATATAATTATACACAGATAAACAGTAGAACGAATTATTTCTCCTAGCTTAGATGTATCATTAACCAAACATTTCGCTTATTTGATTAATATCAGATGGGTGAACATTTATTGGACGATTAAAAATGATAAACATCCAATGGTTTCTATTTCAACAAACAAGGGTCCAAGAATCAACGGCCGGGAATGAAAAAACAATCTGATTTTGGTGGTGTAACTTATCTACGGTAGGATTCACATTTCAGTCTGCTCAAATCAAGTTCAGACTGCCTGTGTATCAAGCTTCGTAGTCTCCCACAGTATCAAATAACTCCTCCTGTTAATCAACGTATAGACTTCCATGTGAGTTTTGCACCAATTACAAAATGGTGAATTGGTGATGGCTCATGTTCATCACGTGTGGCACTAACTTACAGATCCAGCCATTCAAATCATGGACTCCATTGTGAATGGATTGTATATACAAATCACATTGATCAAGTGATCGCAACCATCCAACTAATATCTTTGACATGGATGGTTAAAAAATAGTGGGTGGTCCAAATTTGTAAGGAAAACCAGAAGGTTGCCATCATCTTATGCTAAAATTCTCCATCCAAAGTCTTCTGAGAGATTAGGACAGTCTGGATTGCTGTACAACTTATTCCATATGTAAGTTTGAAGAGTCACCACCACTTTATAAATGGTACTGAAGAGTAAACAAAGAGGAGGAGTCATTTGATAATCTGGTTACGCTTGATACGCAGCCAGACAAATTGTACACGTGGCATAAATTAACTGAAAGTAAGCCGCATAAAGTGCGTAACGAACTGTAAATAAGTCACAGTCCAAAATCAGATTGAACAATGTGTAGACTTGTTTCCTGAAATTGAACCAAATGGATAGTTTTCATTTCAGCCGTTGAATTAATGTCCACCAATCCGATAGTTATGTGATCGAACAAACACCATATCTGGTTTTTGATACATCTGGGCATTTATATCTGAGTGCATGCATATCATCCATCACACTCGGCCAGAGTATCAAGGTTCTACTCAGACACATTATTGCAGAGACGGAAGAAGTACTTTACGTCGGATGCAGAAATCATGAGACGACTAATAGACGCAACATGATTTGGTTAGTACGGTGGGGCCCACGGGCATCCCAGGCTGATGAGGAATTGATTGAGTCCTGATGCATCTCATCCATTTTATACAAGTGGGGCTCATATTCCGTTGATCCAGACGGTTTATCTTATGGGAACCACTGAAGATGGTGGATGAGCCAAAACTCTTCATGAATGTTCAATCCTATCCATCAAATCATACGACATTTTCGTGGGCCAGTTGCTGTATTTTTTCTTAACCGTCTATTTGTACAGCAATTAAGAAGAACTTTCGAGACTCACCCACCCAGAGTAAAGTTCACGAGATCAGCGGTTTAGATCACCAGTACATGGGCCCATAGGCTGCCCTTAAGATGGGATCTGGGACGTCCCTGGCCCACCCATCCGGTTGAGACGCATGTGGGTTGATTGTATACCGTTGATTTTTCATTTTCTTTTGTTACGTCCAGCACAAAAGTCAATCCGTGCATCTGGCGGGCCTCACCTTTTATATTAGAAAAACTGTTATTTATACCAAAATCTAGCAAATCATGTTGACGACACAAATTGTTACACGTGGCATATATTTATTTAGTTATCACGCAACGTTAAAAAATTAGATAATATATATTACAAAAGTAATATCCGAATAAAAATGAATAGTTATCATGTACGCTTCATCATAAAAGTATGTTTGACTGAGGCAAATCATGACTGAGAGAATGGTAACCGTTCTTGCCTGACTGGATACACATGGAGGCACTACGTGGGCTACTAGAGTTCTCTTCAACCTTCAGTAGGAGAAGTTATAAACAACACGAGCAAACACGCCCATCACCTCAATTAATGCAAACTCAAATCCTTCACCGATGCAATAATGGTGATTATCTTAATGTAGCATCTTAGCTTAGTTCTTCCCCACGCATCAATCGTGGACCATTAGTATAGAAGTAGCGTCAGTCCGTCCTTGCCACCAGCCGACCTTACTTGACTAATTCACAGTTTTTGATCCAGCATTGTAATTCCTTTAGGGCCCGTTTGGACGGGCATATTAGGGTGGAGTCGATGGTAGTAGGTTGGCTTGCACAGAAAACGATGCGATTTATTGCAGAACAGTGGATCGTCTCCTATCCAGCTGGATTAGCCGATCTAGCACATAAATCGTGTGCGCGTTTGGACGGGCGGGCAAATCCAACCGTCCTAGATCCGGTGGATGTTTGGCCGGGCATGCAATCCCATGCAATCCAACTACAGGAGTGTTTGGACGGTCTAGAATAAATAACTGACGGTCACTGTCAGTATTTGAAAGGGTGCATTCGACGGGATTGGGTATCCCACAGGGCACAAGATGTCTGTGTCTCATCCAAGCCATTTAATGGGTACCGTCCAAACCAATGTCTCATCCACACTGTCCATATATATATATATATATATATATATACATATATATTGTCCAATCCAATGGTCAGTACAGAAACTCGTAAACACTGTGTGGTCCACTTGATCTTTGCCTATCTACAAAATGGATGTGAAAATTTCAAAATAATCATTGTCTACAAAAGACGCAAGCGAGATCTGAAGTTGTAACATTGCTGGTGGGGCCCACTGTATAAACGTTGGAGTGTTTAAGGCGTATCTCACTACGCAAAACGATTTCAACATATTCCTCAGGGACTGTCCATGTCAAATATGGGCCGCACATTCATGAATGTGTTCCATCCATTCCGTTCATTTCAAGCCGATAGAATTAAAACATCCATGTCAAAATTAAAACTATAGGTGTCGACAGATATCAATACCACAAAGGATTTCCAAAAACCTACTCGTAGCCTATAATATACTAAACCATCACATGGCTATAGTCCACAAAAACCATAAACATAAGTCAAAGAAATAATCAAAGTTAGAACAATAATATTTAAAATTTAATTATAATAAGCAATGCAAAAAAGAGAATCAGCAGCCCCACGAAAATCGCAAGGACTTTCTCATTATCCGATTGATCAAGATCATCAGTCGATGTCGCCCTCTCCAGCACCTCCTGTCTCGTATGGGTCGACTAATGGGTAAACCCAGTTGTAGCGTGCTGGATCTCGATCTCAGCAGATGCAGCGGCAACCTGTAAACACGGAGACGCTGGTAGTGGTCTGGATGGTTCACATGCCTTGCGGAAAAAACTGTCCCAGCATTCTACGGCCTCCTTCCAGTTTCGAAACGCGCGGTGCCTACCGCCACTGTATCCCTCAACTTCTACACACGCCTCATCCCAAGTGTTATATATCCTAGGGCGTCGTCCGACAAGGACAGCGTAAAACTTTTCTTTACCCATCTGCAATGGCATGCATAGATCATGTAGTTGATATATGAAAGAATGAACATCCGTAATTCAAATAAGCAATACTAATCATATATTCTGAATATCAAAGTCGTATGTACGTACCCTTCCTGCATTATATGAACTGACTAATCCAATCTGAGTTAATGTGCGTAATGCAAGCATGTGAGTAGATATACCGAATTGCTTCCATAACATACTTAGTCATTAAAATAGCAGTCATATTGGTATACGTTAGGCATACCATTCCATCACACAAAAATCCAAAATATTAAAAGAAAAAAAAAACCTATCAGTATACAAAAACAAACATGACAAACAATATAAGTTATTACATGCCCAAAATAAAAACCAGCAAAACAAACCCATTGACCACACCCTGTCATATAGAACTAGCACCTCCATCACCAAAATGATCACGGAGTTTTTCCTTTAACCACTCCACTCGGCACTCAGGTCAAAGACTAACAAAGAACGACGCCAACATCTTGTCCTTACTCAGGATCTCACCAACATCGATAAATTCTTTGGTATTCAGGCCTTTCACCTCCTCGAGCACATCAAGTACTGTCTTAGTACGATTAACCTGTTTGCCAAGCCCAAATTTCATCATTGACTCGGCAACGGTATTCAATGAGGCCCCGAGTACATCACATGGACGAGGCGGGCGCGATCGTTTCCTTGTTACTATCCCTCCGCGAGTACCATCGGAATCAGGAATGCTAGTGGGAGTGTCACGGGACCCGTGATGTCCCGTCGCAGGACTGTCCGATGGTAATGGAATGGTCCCTGTGGAGACTGTGACGTAATCCTCTGATAGATCTATCGTATCATCCATATCGTCATCAACAGAATTCCATGCTTCATTAAGGTCTCGCTGTAGACGAGAAGAAGATGCCAACGCGGCCATACTCCTGCTGCCTCGTACGTAGCGACCCGTGGCTTGGTCAGATCCGCATATTATTGCGAGGTCATCCATCCTGTCGATTCGTTTACCGCGGAGTCTAGCAGCATTTGGGTGAGACTGCCAGAGGAATAAGACAGGTGTAATAATGAGTAAATATTACATAGAGATGGATGATAGGAAATTCAAAACCAGTAAAACGTACCCTGAGATATTGCTCCCAGACTTCATCAGGGGCTGTCACAACCATCCTCTCCGTGTCCCAACCGAAGCCACTCGCTGCCAGCATGTCCTTCACTGCAGTATACTCTCGCTTGTAATATCTCACCCGATTGAACACGTTTTGCCATGTGACAAATACCCCAGTGTGCTTTGTAACTTCGTCGGCCGCAATCTGGTACGCCTCCCGCTTGAATCCGTTATCAGCCTTACGGCCTAGTGCGACCTGTTCGAGGAAAGTGTCGAACAGTATCTGGTCCATAGCACTTGTCCATTTGATCTTTGGCGCTCTAGATGAAGGCTCCGCGAGAGATTTCATGGTTTTCACACGTGGTGAACATCGGGTGGCTACCGGCGGTGTTTTTACCGGTGACTGGGTCGGTGTGGATGTTTCGTTAAAGGAGTCTGTCATTTCACCTGAATATGAAGTAGGTATGATTTTTTTGCAAATTGCAACTATAATCATTAAAACAGCAAATATTAAGATAGGCTTATATAATATAAATTCACAGGTCCTTATAACAATCTAACAAACCACCAAGTGTGTAACTCGATGACCATAATTCACTAGTTTTCGACGTTAAATAAACCTAAAATATAGCATCACCAACTTATGTATGAAAATTAAACTGAAATTATCATCATCTGCTCCTACTATTTTGTTGAGCATCTGCCCACATTCTCGCTGCAATGTCATTGTTGATTCAATTCCAAGCATCTTTTTCACGCTGCGTTACTCGAAGTAACCATTGCCGCTCGTAATTTCTTGATAGCTCTTGTGGCGTTGGGATACCCTCCACATCAACACCAGATATAGTAGCGAAATCACTGTCCTGTGGAGACTCATTTTGGACATGTATATAATTGTGTAAGACACAGCAGGCTATCACAATCTCGACTTGTGTTTGAAATTCGTACTGCATAGCGCTCTTCAAGATGGAAAATCTGCCTTTCAATAAACTGAAACATCGCTCGATTGCATTGCGCAATTGTGCATATTGGTAATTAAACAGCTCCTTCATGTTCGCAGGAGCTCTCCCGGTTTGATATTCTTGTAAGTGATACCGAACGCCCCAGTATGGAGCCATAAATCCAGGTGAATGAGCGTATCCAGCGTCGACAACATAATATTTTCCTATACATTCGAATCAAGGTTATATATTAAGTGAAAAACTGGATACAGTCATAGTTAACAATTAGATAGGCACTTTCATAACAGATATACAGTACCGTTTGACACAAGTAAGGGATCATCTGATCGGGTCAATGCATTATGTAGCACTCTCGCATCCGAAGCAGAACCCTCCCAACCGGCCAACACATATGTAAATTTCATATCGAAAGTACACGCTGCCAGTACATTTTGGGAGAGCACCCCCTTGCGATTGCTGAAGCTCGCGTGGTCAACCGCCAACACATGCGCTGGAATGTGTGTACCATCAATTGCACCGACGCAATCCTAAATGTGAAGAATCGACAACCATGAAGTGACCGTACATTGGAAGGAAATAAAAAATACGGACTTAGAAAACACACCTATAACAAATATACCTTAAAGTAAGCAGACCAATTTGGATTTGTTTGAATCTCTGACGACGGCTCTATGATGGCCGGTTTAACTAAATCAGGGTACATTGATATAATTGCCTGCAGCACACGGTGAAAGTGCCGACTGACTGTCTCACTCGATTAGATAAATCTATGACCCATGACCCGGTTACGAACATTGTGTCCCAACGTGTGAAGGAAAATAACTAATTGTTCTTCAAGACTAACATTACGCGTATCACGGAGTCGTGTCTTCTCGCGTAGCAGCGCACACAGTTCAAAAAAGGATTCTCGATTCATCCTAAGCTGATCTACACAATCTTTGTCGCTAGCCCGAATAATAGAATTGATGAACCTTGCTCGCTCATCATCCCCATGACGCGCCGGTTGCTTGAACATGTACGTATGACAATATTCCCCAACAACCTGCACATAAGCTGCCACCGCTTGAAAGACAATTGTACTATCTGCTGATTCCTCATCTGACGAATCCATCGTCAACAGATAACCTACACTCTCACGTGTGTATTTCTCATAAATATACATTGCAAGCAACAGTGGGTACAAATCTAAATATTGGATGGAGGTATATATGTATATGACTACTTAAACCTCCATGGTCGGCCTCTAACAGTGGCTATAATGCTTACTTGTGAGTTCTAACTGAGCTTAGAGCAACCATCAATGGCATGCATAGAAAAGTGTCAACAACAGCAGTGCCTACTATTCGTAGGCCCTGCTGAGAAAGAAAATTCATCCAGTCGTTTGATGCGTAATGAAAGGTGGTAGAAAAGTAAAGTGGAAATAAACCTTATAGATCTATTCATTTGTGGACCGTTGAAGAAAACAGTGGAAGGATGTAAATTTCCTTTGCTCCACCATCAATATGTGTTTAATCCATGCCATCCATTCATTTGGTAGTTCATTAGGTCATAACTCAAAAAATAACTAAAAAAAATTTATCCAGTCTCTTGCCGAACAATTATATTTTAATAATGGTCTCTAATAACCCCTGCTTATAAGATTAGTTGCAAGAATTAAAAAATTGGCCCGAAGGTACTATCTCTCTCTTTATATATATATTCGAGATTTCATATCGATGGAAGAACAGGTGGTCTCAAGTTGTTTGTGGGTGAACATAATTAATGATCCATCCAGTTAAAAAATTCCACCCATCATGTGCATCTGACATTCAACCTTCCAATAGGTTTGCACCACCTTGAGGAACACATTTTGCAGACTCAAGTGTGGTAAAGTTTGGGATTTTCAAAAGATAGGAGTGTATAGTTGTACAAATCATGTTTTTAAACCTTTTAAGATCAATTCGTAATTACGTATATATTAATTTCCAAATCTTAACATAGACAGTGAATCTCCACTGTTTCCTCTCGTCAGGCATACTTGAGTTAGGATCCACCTCAATTTAGGTCATATGTCTTAAAATGATCTTAAAAAACGTATACACAGGGTGGATTTCTCATGAACGTTGCGGTAGCCCCACCAGGCATCTGGCAGATATGGAAAGGACGGAAGAGCACTAACTGCAACTGAGGGTTGTAAAGGATTGCTGCAACCCCAAGTACTGTGGTACCCATTATTATTTGTGTCTTATATCCACTCCGTCCATTCGTTTCACCATATTTTTTTTGGCAGAGAAAGTAGGGAGGTCCAAAACTCAAGTGGTCCACACCACAAGAAACAGAGTATATTGAATGGTAACCTGTTGAAACCTTCTAGTTGGCCACAGGAGCTTTGGATCAGGATGATATTATTTTTCCATTCATTCAGTTGGAATTAACCTTATGAACGGATTGGATGGATATAAACATCAAGGTGGGGCTTAGAGTGATTTCAACAATGGGCGTTTCCATCAGTATCTGTTTCCTCTGGCCCATCCAATGGGGTTAAAAGGGAACTTAGATGAACCTGTAGATAATTGAACCATGGGCCCTGATTGCACACAATGAAAAGATGTCTCCTGTGCAAACAGGCCCTAAATATGCTTTATCAGTTACCCATACAGGAACAAGAAGAAGACATGATAGATGAGAGAGAGCTTACAGAATGCAAACAGCAACATACCGTATCCGTTTATGTGGTTTCGCTGCAGACGAGAGAATGGTCAGCAAATTATATGACTCTGTTGAGTGTTTTCCCTGCATAATCAAGATGTAAAATTGTCCCATATTTTTTTCGAAGTCATTAACTTATACGATATTCGAAAAATTTGCTGGAAGGCTGAAATATAAATTCAGTTTCCGAATGAAAAATTTATCTAATACAGACATCATACTGCATTATAACATTTGCCAACTGTATGCATATTGGTGAAAGATCATATGAAAAAAAAATGCTCTTTAAAACACATGATCAGAGAACCCAAACTTTGGTTAAGAAGAAATTGCACATAATATAAAAACCAGACATTCATGAAGAACAACCCAGGCCAATAACTAAACTCATTTTCAATAACCAAACTGTTGGTAAGATGAAATGCTAGAGAATGTAGAAAACCAGATATTCATGAAGAACAATCCGAACCAATTTCAAAGACAATCAGAGAACCCAAACATCGGGTAAAATGAGATTGTCAAGGAATCTAAAAATCAGAAAATCGTGAGCAATCTTTGAACACCAATTTCAACACTAAACACTAAAGTACAAGAGCTAATTCCTTTATGCATAATGAAGGAAACCTCCATGTCAAAATATTCAAATGGCATGATAACAGATTTTGAATCAAAACAGATCTTAATATGGGAAAATACTAGAGTATATAGTTTTGCCACCTTCATGCATATTGAAGCAGACCCACTGTATAACAAAAGGTTCACTCACATTCAATAACCAAACTTTTGGTAAGATTAAATACTAGATAATAAAGAAAAGCCAAATTCAATGACAGTCAGAGAACCCAAACATTGGGTAAGATGAGATTGTCAGGGCATCTAAGAAGCAGAAAATCGTGAGCAATCTTTGCACATCAGTACAGAACATGCAGAAGAACAGATGTTGAATCAAAACAGAATGACAAAATATATGAAAGATGGCGTGAGAGCAGATGTTGAATCAAAACAGATGATCAAAGAAATTACTAGAGTATAACGGCTGCCACCTCCATGCATATTGAATCAAAACCCATAAAACAAAAAGTTCATTCATATTCAATAGCCCAAACTTTGGGTAAGATGAAATTGTACAGAATATAAATACCAGATAATCATGGAGTTCAGTCTATGCCAAATTCAAAGATAGTCAAAGAACCCAAACATCGGGTAAGATGAGATTGCAGAGAATAAAAAAATAGAAAATCATGAGGACTGTGTGTACCATCAATTTTAGGGATAATACAAGAGTATAAGAGCTGCCACCTTGATGCATTATGAAGAAAAAAAGTATGACAACATATTCCAATATGGCATGAGAACCGAAATTTGAAATGTGAAGCTGAAATTGCACAGAATCTAATAAACAGAAACCATATAGCCACATCTATTTGAAAGAATACAACAAAATGGGTGGGAGTAACCGTACCAGAGATCGGTCTCAACTCCAATAGATGAGATCAATGTACTTCAAGTCAATGAAACCAACAAATTAGATAAGAGTAACCATACCAGAGATCCATAGAGAACAAATAAGCAACAGATTCCTCTACAAACCTGGATTTTAATGAGGATGCTCCACTAGAATTTCGATAGCATAATTCAATAACGAAAAAACAAAGGTCCCTCCCACATACTAACTGGTATAGGTTGAAGTCATTTTGGACCCGGTAAGTAAATTGGTTTGGGTACACGTCCAGGCAGCTGGCCATGAAAAAAGCAAAAACGGAAAAGAAAGAAAAGAAAAAACGAAAACAACCTCTCTAGTATCCACCATTGTTTGTAAATGGTGGATACCTCTTAACAGACTGCAAATAGTAACCATCTCCAGGCTAACAAACATGCAACAAGAAGAAAGAGCAGAACTTGCAGTCCAATGAATCGACATATGCCATGTTTCTGAAATAAGGCCCGATTAAAGTTAACAGAAATCATGAACAGCAGTACACAGAAAACTCAAATGGCCAAAATCCACCAATTTATTAAGATTACGCAAAACCCCCAATTTTCTGATATGGCATAGAATGTAAGAACAAAATCGAAAAACCCTCAAATATGCGAAACACTAATGCGAAATTGGCCTACAGAAAGATTAAAGCATATGAAGAAGAAAAGAGACAGTATATATGAAGTGTGATACAGAGATCCAACATGCACACCTATTCGATTCAAATTCGGAAGCCATGGCATCTTCCCAGACAGCACAGATGCATCTCGGAGGGACTAAGCCTAGGGATAATAGGGGTTACATCACAGGCATGAAAAACCCCCATTTGCCCTCGCAGAAACCACGGAAATATAACAATAAAGAACATGCAGGACCAGTCGACAACCACAACAGGGCGTTCTCATGCCCGGGGCGATGAAGAAGACATACCTCAGATTTCTTCCCATCCGTGAGCTCGCGATGGTCTCGACCGGTAGATGAATATGGCCATAGCATGACCTGAAAGAACTGAACTTATAGGAGGATTTCAGCAGAAAACCCTCCTCCCGCCATGACTCCCGCCAGCAAGTGATGACATGCAATCCCATCCGCGGTCCGTATGATGGACTGAGACGATGCAGGGATGGGCTCGAGAAAATATCACCTGCAGAGAGAAATACAGGGACGGATTTGCTCTATCCCTCGTCTCATCACCTCAATCCAGCGCTATACCCTATCCACCTGACAGAGTCCGCCGCCCAAATAGGCTATCATATGATGACCGCTGGATTTGACCATCCAATCCCGTCCATTCCCTCTTAATACGGGCGAATCCACCTGTCCAAACGGGCCCTTACATCAGTACATGCGTGCCGAATTGAAAGAATATTGTTGGCCTTAGGACTTGTTCGCTTACGCTCATATGCTAGGTCGACATTAGTTTTTTGTAATATCTGAAATTGCCAACACCCTGCTCACCAGCACAATGTTGTTGCTACTCTTAGCCAACACCGACGATCTCACCTCAGTGATAAGAAATTGTGACTGATTACGTTTGGAATCCGCATCCATCTCCATCTATTGTCGACCATTCAATCATACAAC
Organism: Magnolia sinica; assembly: GCF_029962835.1. Classification (NCBI taxonomy): domain Eukaryota; kingdom Viridiplantae; phylum Streptophyta; class Magnoliopsida; order Magnoliales; family Magnoliaceae; genus Magnolia; species Magnolia sinica. The sequence continues at coordinate 67,780,052 of NC_080586.1, read as the reverse complement.
TACGGCATCTTCGAAAGTCATTGATTGACAAGGCAAAAAGACCTCATTGGAGGGGGAACCCTAGCCTTTGCAAATTGCATGGTTTAACATAAGTACAAAATTGTCTGAATAAATGGTAGTCGATCGACCCAACGCCGATCTATCTCTATGTCAGGGGTCAACAGTGATCATGGTTTGGACTAGACCCACATCGATCTTGGCATGCCCCCGCACACCAAGATAAGCACACACGTGATCAAAGAAAACTACACCAACATCGTTTGTGGCACGCCTAGTGGGACATGTGTACAATTGTCAATTGAATATTACGACAACATGAGTAGGTGATCTACTCGAGGTAGTGGGAGCATTGAAGAACGGGACCTCAATCAGGCACTCGATGCATCTCAGATGTGGGCCGATTCAAATGTCTTGAATCCTCCACTTCCGATCATCCCGGAAATAGGATTGTCACTCCAGAATAACTCTACGGATGTTAATGAAGTTCTTGAAAATGTCAACAATAGCATAAGGGAACTAACCAAATATGGAAGAATGCAAACCGAGTATTCCAGAGCTTAGGCTAAGTGTGTTAGGGCTCAAACTAAGGCTATTAATAAGTTGATAATGTTCCTTCAAGATATGATGCCAAATTTCCACTAGTATAACATGGAAATACCGCAATTTAGTAATACTCCTCTATAGTCGTTGATTTTTCCTCCACGAAATGTTTAGCCAGACCCAAGTCTGGTGGGACAGAATATGCCATCACCGGTAAGTATAGGAGAAACGAACAAAACGATCGTCTTAATGGCCTAAATGAACTGATTATGATGTACCTATTGCAGGGAAATATATGCCGAATAACGAAATACCTGGGGTCATATTCCGCTTGCCCAAGGCGTACAACCTCAAGTAGGTAATCAAGGACTTCAGGATACAAGAGGAATCACTTTATTAACAACCAACTGTGACAAGTTGATTAAGTTGATTAATGAAGTGAACCAATCAACACCGTGGTCGTCATACCAATCAGTCTACTTATCGTACATCGTATATTGACTAGGTTGATAGGTATGCTGAGGTTCCAAGAGGCACCAAGATTATAATATTTTCTTTATTCTATGGAAACACCGGCAAATATACAGTAGCATATATTGATCATTTTATTGTGCAATACGGCGAATTCTTGGCAAACGAGTATGCAAAGTTGAAGTTGTTCGCAAATTCGTTAATGAACACCGCATTTACATGGTATATTAATTTACCAGCAAATGTAGTACAATCCTAACAAGATATAGAAGAAATATTTCATGCTTAATTCTATCGAACTGAGCCAAAATTCTCTTTGGCTGACTTGTTGCACTTAAGACAATTTTCAGGCGAGTTGGCTGAACAACACACTACACGGTTTAAAAAAGTAAAAAAGCAAATGTTGGGGTTTCCTTCCAGAAACTCAGTTTATCAAGTTGGTCATAGAAGGTCTAGACATCAAATTCTGAAAAAAGTTTGAATGAAAGAACTTTGAAGATTTGATCGATCAATCGAATAGAGCAACTATATACAAATGACTTATTCGTAAAGAAAACCAACAAAAATATTCATCATCATGGACATACTATCGTGATCCAAATTTTGAGATAGTCTTAGCCGAAATAAACCTCAATAAACCATTCATTTGTATGGCTTTAATGAAATCAGAGGATGGATCATCTCTTTAATGTCCTAATATCGAAAAGGGAACTGCTCAGTAAAGTAGAAGGTTTTCCTTTGATTTCACAAGGCTGACAAGATATTTGATCTCTTACTGGCTTCTAAATTCATTAAACTTCCGTTAAAGTAGAGGATCCCTTTGACAGAGAAGTTGAAGAAAATATAATATTATAAATGACATGGATCTCGATCTCATTATATTAAAAATTATGTTACTTTCTCGAACATGATTTAAGACAACATCAATTTAGGAATGCTTAAGTTTTCGAAAAGAGAGAGCAGAGCCATGTTAGTCGACACCAATCCATTTCCTATAATGGTGGGAATCAACGCGTCGATCTAAGGAACATGAATACCCTCAGGAAAAAGGTGAAACTTATACCAGTAACAGGACAAAACAATCATCATCTGAAGTATGTTGATATGTAACCTAACCTTGAAAAGAACACTAAGGGCAATGTTCTTTTGTGGGTCAATTAGTTGAAGAGGGGAGCCAATTGTGTGAGTGTTGTCATGAAGACGTCCAATGACAGTATTTGTCGAGAAAATATTATACAATAATGAAATGAACAAGTTTATAAGGTTGTCGTATTGTGCAGATTCCAAGGGATGATCACTCAAAGAGAGAATGTCATGGCCTAAATGAAAAGAACATTGATAGAGGATGACTGGAAACGGCTGAGGATGGTTAAACCTACTAACACTGGCTAATCGATGGACTTGAGTGGTGCATCCTAAATTCCCACGATTCTCGTCGAAAATGACAAGGATGTAGAAACGTGATTGGCAACGGTAGAGAGTGACAAAAAGAATGATTAAAATGTAAAATCCTCTCCAAAATAAATCAAAAAGACCAACTATATATGGTCAATATGCTCCCAGTCAAGTCAGAGTTTAGAGGATTAACTTCAATAGAAAGCAAAAGGCCAAAACAATTTATCTGCCCTAACTGTGTACCTAACAACCAATGTGATCAAAAGATATACTGCAAAGTCAAAGAAAACGAGGCCGTGGGAGAAGAATAAAGTGATCCCTTAGAGGAAAGTCTTCTGATAGAGGAAATGTTGGCAAATGCGAATTTTGCTGAAAAATGATGCTAATTTTTAACAAACTAAAAAATAGAGGATGACAAAAGACTTAATGAACAAGAGATAACAACAATAACATTTAGAACATTGCCACCATTACAAGTAGAGTGCAATATGGTATTCATGCTTCCACTTAATTTTTTGCTAAAATAGATCGGCCGAAAATATGAAGGATGATGTCAAAGAAACCGAAGCAGTGTTGGTCAAGGAAGAAACAACTGAACAAAGATCGGTAAGGTGCAAATACAAGTCCATGATTACTATAGAGCAAGGTGTGCATTCGAAAAAATATGATCTTTGACCAACCATCTAACGTAATGTTACAACATTTAAAACATTTGTTCATATCAGCCCACACGAATGGATGCCACGTTCCATGCATTATGGTTGACAATGGAGCAACAGTTAACATTCTACCAAGGAATATGTTAAAAATGTTTGAGAAAGACCATTCTACATGATTGCTGCTGAAGTTATGGTTATAGACTTATACCGGTGGCGTCACTGATGCGAAAAGGAATTATATTAGTTGAGTTAATAGTGGGAAGTAAGAAGGCACTTGCAGGATTTTTTGTAGTTTCATCGATGTCAAGCTTTAATGCCCTCTTGGGTCGAGGTTGGATTCATGCAAACTATTGCATTTCGTCATCATTACACTAGTTCCTGATATTTTGGAATAAAAGGAATGTGGAGATTATTTCGGCCAATGACAAGCCATTTTGTGTGATGTCAAATGCAGTGAAAGTCTATTTTTATGAAGACAACATCGGGCCAACGACTTTTATGAGTCGAGATAAGCACAAACAACCAATCGGAGTGTCAGTATCTAAGAACTTACTGATCAGAGTAAATGATATAAGCAGAGCCACATACAAAGAATTAGTTATACCGAAAACACTTATTGTATTTTGGCCAGGGTAATCATACATCATCGAAGAGTTGCCAAGATCTGTACAATATTAGAAGAGGAAGAGATAGCCAAACTCACTACTTGGGCCACTAAGAGCAAGGGCTCATAAGAAAGGTGAATCAGATAACAGTTGTCTAATTAACATAGCCGAGTGCTTATTGGAACATGATGAGATTGCTGATGATGGTATTTTCATGAAAAGCTGGAGGTTGCTCTAGCCAAGCTTGATAACTTGAAAGCCGATGTGCAAGATCCGATAGTTGAAATCAACTTGGGGACTGACCAAAACCCCGAACCGACTTATATCAGTGGGTCCTTGTCACCATAGGAGTAAGAGGTAATGACTAAATTACTCCATGATTATAAATAATATTTTTCCTGAGATTATCATGAAATGTCAGGTTTAAGTCGCAAGTTGGTAGAACATACATTGCTCATAAACTAAGGTTTTCGACTTGTTAAGTAGCCTCCGAGAAGGATGACCATTCAAGTTACGGCTAAAGTGGAGGAAGAGGTTGAGTGACTACTAAAGGCTGGTTTCATTCAACCAATTAGGTATGCCGAGTGAATCTCAAACATAGTCCCGGTCGTTAAAAAAATGGCAAGTTAAGAGTCTGCATTGATTTCCGAAATTTGAATTATGCGACCCCAAAAAGATGAATATCCTGTACTAGTTGCAGATCAGCTAATATTTGAGCAATAGGTCATAAAATAATATCATTCATGATGAACATTCTGGTTACAACCAGATTTATATTGTAAAGAATGGCATGGCTAAAATAGCTTTCAGATGTTCATGAGCCATTAGAATATATTGTTGGAAGGTTATGCCGTTCGGTCTTAAAAATGATTGTACAACTTACGAGAGGGCCATGAACGCCATTGTCCATGACATGATTGGTCGAACACTAGAAGTGTATATTGATGATGACATGATTAAGTCCTTCGATTTTATTGATCATCTGGTTCATTTGCAACAAACCTTCAAGTGTATGAAAGTGCACAAAATAAAAATGAACCCTTTAAAATGTACATTTAATGTTTAAGTAGGGAATTTTCTGAGTTTCATAGTTAATCAGGGAGGCATTGAGGTGTTGAGATTCATTAAAAACTCCAAGAGCTTACAGTCGTCTCACATGAACAAGCATAGATTTTAATCAACTATCCACAAGGAGATTATGCGGCTCAGATGGCAGCAAAGTCTTGACCTCCTTCAAGAAATCAACTTCAGACAGCTGGTCGAAAGATGAATAGGGTTGGAGAAGAATTAATCACTTGTTCGCATGGCTCCAAAAGCTAAAGAAGTTGACTTTGCAGTATTTTTATATCTGCTAAAGCCCAATGAGCAAAGTATTAGCTCATACTTATAAAAGGTCCCACAAACTCTCCAACACGCGGTGGATCGATCGAAACTGGCAACTAGTTTTCGAAAAGTAGAATATGAGGATCCAACATATGGGAATCTACCGCAATTGGAGCGAAAATCATTGCTGGTGCATTATAAGAAGCAATAGGTTCGATAATATCATACTCTTGTACCGGTCTCTCAGTGAAATCGATTTGGCTGGTTATCTCATGGACCAAAGGATCTAAAGCATTGATGGTAGCAACCGGATTAGCAACATCAATAACATGATCAGTATGCTCTACAGCTCAAGACATGATAAATCCTTCAACTAGAAAAAGATACGATAGAGGTTTGGATTGTGCAGTTTTAGGGCAAACTGAACGTTAGCATCTGACGAGTGCATCATATTCAGTTTCTTCTCCTCCTTCTCCTCCTCCTCCTCCTTTTTCTTTCTTGTTACCTTCAGGAGGGCTATATATCTCTACTATAGGTGTTGGTGAGCCAATAGCTTCTTTTGACATCCTAGTCGATTCACTTATCTTGGCCACTATCACAAGTAAGGCGGGAGTGGTAGTTGTTGCTTTTATATCGTTTCTAAACTTCATACTAGGTTGAATTTTCTTTACTGTTTGATATCAAAGGAGGTGGTGAAGAATTTATAGAAAAATAAATGCAAATGAATACAGACGGAGTAGCTATGTCGTTATGTACCCAGCGTTTGACCTATCATTGTTGAATGGTTCGACAACCAGTGACCAACAACAGTCACTCCAGATCTAATACACTCGGCTAATGCAAGAGGAACTCTTGGGAATGGGGCCAACTCTTCACATAACACAGATAGGTCAATTTTATCTTATTCTCATAACCATACCAAGAACTACTCACGACACCTTAAAGCATGTTGCATGGGAGGTTTATATGCGTCAAAGGGTATCATGGGATTATACTTCAAATGATAAAATCGTTCAAATTGTTGGATGACCGAAATTTGGCTAGAAATACCTACTTTGGTCAATCCAGAGGCAGTACGCTTTTGCTTCTTCTTATGCTCTTCATCTTGTTAAGGTTGAGATGAAGATCTACTAGTAAAAAAGGTAGAGCTTCTTGTCGAGGAAGTTATTCTTTTGCAAGAGGTAGTTAGATCAGCATGCAATGCTTTAGGAGATGAATGAATAGATAATAACCTTTCAGTGACTTCTTTAGCTAGGAGAAGTCGCCAATTATCATGGTAAGTAGCCCACCATGCTTTAAAAGAATTCGTAGAGATGAGCTTGTCAGGGACCGCAAGCAATTTAAATAATAAAAGAGCTTGGTTGTAATGAGTGAGGGTGTTGAGGGTCAAATATTGCATATCAGACCTAGTTATTGCTTGATTTTACGAACATGATACTGTTTAACGCCTGTTTTAATCATGTTTATGTTGTAAGGTGGATTTATAAGTGTGGACTGAAAAAGATGCTAAATGCATGGAATTAACTCTCTAGAATCACCAAGGCAAGGGACGGACCCCAGGGGACCAAGATCGACGGATTTACATGACAGAGATTCGAGAAAATTGAGAAACTGAAGCTCAAGTGACCCGAAAATCAGCCAGAATGCAAGATAACAGGGTTCTCACCATCCGTCTGACTCGAAACTTCATACATGGCCCGAGGACCATAAATTAACCGTACACGTCGAATATCAGCTCCCGTCCTATGGAAGTAGCCCAACAGACAGATCATCCCCTTAAATCCTGATTTAGAGCCCACCTGGCATCCGGATATGCTTCAATTATGATCTCAACAAGTTAAATAAGCTGGAAATTCAGATGAACAGAGCGGATTTATCATGAACATCACGAGTGGACCCCACTAGCAATGCCAGTGCACAGTGCGTAGGTGCACTCCACGTACACCATATCCTATAAAGTCGGTTAGCGTGTGCTGACCGACTCAAAATCATCTTCCACGCCAGCGGTCGGACGCACGTCCACCGGTTGATTGCTGTGGGGCCCATCCATCATCCATTATGATGATCAGAGCCGTCCATTGTGTCTTTGGGGTAGGCAAGACCCTCACCTAGGTGGAATTTTTGGCCCATACACGTGTATGCACGTGGATTGTTAAAAAATGTAAGATGAACGGTGAATTGAGTTAGTATAGTGGGCCACACAAGAACCTACCAAAACTACTCCTTCCCAACTGGTTTTTCGCCAGGATTTCAATGCATGGGGTGGATTTCTCACTAGACATCAATGTGGGGCCCACCGATCATCACAGCACCGTAAACTCTATTTCGCAAATAGAGCCTGCGGACGAATTTTGTGGGCCACCACCGTGCTTCATCAGTCGGATTTGAGCTGTCCATCAGAAGCCTACGCTCCCTATCATCCAAGCTTAGATGACGGAATTGCAGGAAGAAATGGAGATCGATTTTTAACCGTCTAAAAGGAAGACGAACGGTGCAAGAAGAACTCTGGTGGGCCACACCAAATCCAATCCAAAAACATCCACACCTGGATGGTTTTTCAAGATCAATCCAATGGACGGACTAGATTTTTCATAAAACATCGACGTGGGCCCCAATGACTTTAGCAACGTAGAGGATGGTGCTCTACTCGTGAAAACCGGACGCTATCCACGTTTTGCGAGACAGCTGCGTAAAAGCTCCAACCGTTCTACTCTTTCGCATCCTCTCACCGCCTTTGTGGTGCGAAAGTTCCACCGCCCTTGGCATGTATAAAATACAAGAGATAAGAGAGAGGGATGACATGGAATTTGCAGGGGATGTGGAGCAGAGAGAGAGAGAAAGTAATATTTATATTTTTTTATTGTTTCCTTTTATTATTTCTTTTAAGATGTTTAGCCTAATCATGTCTATTCTATGCTAAACCTCTTAGCCAGGGCTAAGAGGTGAAGCTTGTAGCGTGATAGGAGACTTTGTGCTTATGCCTTTTGTTTAGATTGAACTGATGTTGATTTTGGTTTAATCAAGGAAATATTTTTAGTTTTTAATGGTCTATTGTGACTAAAATTACAATGGGTCTGTAATAGCTTTGAGCATGTTCTTTTCCTTATCTTGATGATGACGTCAGGAAGCCCCGTTGTTCACCATCGTCTCCTAGGCATAGTCGGATGACGGTACCCTTCCTAACCTTCATATATCTGTTGATTGGTTGGTAATTAGTTTGATTTTGTTGTTTACTTTGTTTCCTGGGCATGGTTTGGTGATGGAATCTATTCTAATTCATACACATTTCATCTCTTGAAAACTATATCAAAGGAAGTTCAATCTTGATTTCCATGGTTACACTCTTCAACTGGATGAAGATAGGACTCTAAGTCCAGTTGAGTTCTTGAAGTAGGCATAAGATTTCCCTGGTCTCTACAAGTGGATCCTTTGAATTCCTAGTTTCCTTCCTCTGAATTCCTTAAGTTTTAAATTAATATTTCACCATTATTCCTCAAATTACAATCGATTTAGATTTTATCTTGGTCTAGTTCTAGTTCTGTTTAATTTCAGATTACGTACAGGTTTCAGTCCCTTGGGATTCGACCTCGGTCTCACCGAGTTTATTACTACATCACAACCCTATACTTGGGGAGTGAACAGAGGGCATGAGCTATTTCACTGAGTGACGTGATGTGATGACGTATAGGCTAATTGAGAGAAAGTGGCAATAAGAGAAACAAGATGGATTGACTGAAACCAAATTGTAGAGTGAAAAGATTAGGAGAGTAAAACTCCACATTGTTCTTTACATTTTTCCCATGTTAGTTTCAGCACCATCGACCAGTATGTCTTTGACTACAATATAGCTAGCCTAAGATTGACAACGGCTAGTAGCATATATAAATCACTTGCATCAAAATGTTTCCAATGAACCAATTTGGGCTAATTTGTCTTCCCTTAAAAGGACAACGTCTAATCATGATGATCGAAGGGAAGCATGTAGAAGAATTTAAAACTCTCACTAAAAGGAAATGGGCTTTACAGATGCAGAAACCCAATGTATGTCGTAAGAAGAGAACTGACTCATTGGTTTGGTGATCTCTTCGTTGAGATGTGGGAAATACTCACAACCACAATTGAAGTAGCCACAAGGACCTCCAATTGAATGAGGACCTTTAGAAAAAGGTCATGAAGACTCTTGATACATATGTGACAGCAAGAAAGGGGACAGAACTACTCTATGGTCAAAGACTAAAGCTTCTACCAAACCAATATACTCTTTTATTATAGAGTCTGCCCCGAAAAAAGAAAAAAAAAGGTCAGATCCACATTAGAAGGAAACAACAGTACTCATGATGAGAGACTTCACCTTCAGTTTTTTGCTTTTGCAGTTATGAATGGACCATAGAACTTGCGAAGGTTTTAGTGGTTGAAGGTGTTTTTTAGAGGTTTTTTGGGATTGTATCCCTGATAGAATTCAAGACCAGTGGGAGGAAGACTAGTTAGCGTGCAAACATCTATGATGGTCGGACTCATGAGACCACATTTAAAATGGAAGTAGTTGGTCGTGCAACTACAAAAACACGTTGTAGCAACAAGAAGAGAAGGATTGAGATTTATATTACAAACAAAGAAATTAATACATTCGCTTATACCAAGGTTATCCCAGAAAACCTTGTGTTCACCCTGGACACGTCAATACCATTCTACCCATCTCTCATGATATGTTGGCCATGACCTAGGGGTTTTATTAGTTTCCTAATAGGCCCAATCAAGGGATTCTCGGCTATTCAAGAAGGTTTCGCCCTTATCGGCATGGAAATAAGAATGAATAATTTTGAAATTGTGGGTATGTGAAGGAGGAAAAGCAAGCCTTAAATAAAAGGCAAAATTGGAAGATTTAGATTCAGATTAAAAAATGACCTCTAAGCATACAAATTCATGAAGTGGCTCCAACAGTGGAAGAAGAGGAGAATGTGGAACTATTAGAATGTCGGAGGGTTTCGATTTCTTTGGAGCCATAATAAGTGTTGCAGGAAGGAGTTAGGGTTCTTAGAGGATGCGAGTGGAAAGAAGGAAAAAAGAGAAATGTAAAAAGAATTGGCCTATATAGGCAACACTGCATGTGTTGCATTAATTATGGCATAATGATACATGCAAATTCCAATATGAAAGTTGTCACAGAGATATGGTAATATCTTCTCCGTCGGACGCATGGCAATATACAACAAAAGAGCAAAAAGATAGACAAGCCATTTGAAGATTTGATGAATGAAGCATGCTACATGTGGATAGTCATTAATATCATATTACATTTCTAGCCATCCTTTACCGAATGACAAGAAATGTGAGGGGACAATGTTTATACCAAAATCTAGCAGATTATATCAACAACACGGATTGCGGCATGTGGCATATATAGTATGTCTAGCTGGCACGCCACATATAAAAAGGCAAATAATATCTTTGGATGCCACGTCAACAGAGCAATCTATGGATAAGGATGAATAGTTTGTTGAAGGAATGCATCCAGCAGCCAGCTCATCTGTAGAAATCTCTCCGCGTCCAGTAGCCAGCTCATCTGCAGAAATCTCTCCTCCATCATCTCTGTAATCTCTCCTTTGTAAATCTCTGTAGATCCTCCTTCTTCACCGTTTTCTATATTTGTCTTCCTCCATTCTTGTATAAATACTAGTTGTATACGGCTCTAAGAAATCAAGCATCTTCTTTCCCATAGCATGTATTCCAACATGGTATCAAAGCCATTTTCGACCTGGGCCACTGATCTGATTTTCAATGGTCAGATCTAGCTTCATATGCCTAGAGCATAAGCCCCAATCTCTGTTTTACCAAATTTGTTTGCTTGGTGTGAGCAGCCCCACAACATACCAACTGATCTGATTTTCAACGGTCAGATCCAGCTTCATATGCCCAGAGCATAAGCCCCAATATCTATTTCACCAAATCTGTTTGCTTGGTTTGAGCAGCCCCACAACCGCCACCATTATCACTGTTTCATATGCACAGCAGCCCCAATCCCTGTTTCATATGCACAACAGCCCCAAACTCTGTTTCATATGCACAACAGCCCCAATTTCTGTTTCATATGGATAGCAACCCAACCATTATTTTGTTTTCAACGAAGATGGTCACAGGTGTTTTCCTTTACTTCACGACCTCCTCAATGATTATATTTTTTTCTGGATAGTTTCTGCTCAATGTATCATTGAGGGATTGAGTGCCCTCCTAACAGTGACTTCCAAAATTCCATTGACCGCCCCTGAAATGCGAAGGTTTTGAAGTTCAAAAGCAAACTCGGGTCTTGCGCGGGTTGACGTGTTGGTCGATCCATGATGCCCAAGTTGTTAGAGCTCTTCAAATGTAGTAGAAACGTCGAGCGTCTGCACCTGCTTGTGTCAGAGATCTTCATCTTGTTTTTGATGAAGGAGTTGTGATCACCGTTGATGTTAAGATCCAGGTAATAGGTGAGGAAGTGATCATGGTGGACCCCAACAGTGTTCTTGGCCAGTAGCGTACCATATACATTTTCCATGATCTCGTTCATGGGCATTGGTGTCAGATGTTAGTTTGAAAAAAAATAAATAATAAAAATAAAATTGATTTCCCTTAGCCTTGATATTTCTCCATGGCATCGTCTAAGGTCTTTGACGATATTTCATCCTCTCATGATGAGGATTTCAAACAATCTGAAAATCCAGGACTAAAGACCACATCATCCCTCTCATAGGGCCCAATTTTCTCCAATGGCAACAGGCTGTCCGCATCTTTATTAGCGGCAAACGGAAACTTGGCCACATCACTGAGACCCTTTCTTGTCCAACCGATGGAGACTCCAAGAAAGCAAAGTGAGAATCTGATGACATGATTGTCGTGTCATGGTTATGGAACTCCATGGCCGACAATGTCCAAAGTGACATTATTTTCTTAAAAACGGCGAAAGAAATATGGGACACGGTCCACGAACTCTATAGTGATGTGCACAACATGTCACGCATCTTTCAATTAGAGAAGGAGATCGCCTCTCTCCAATAGCACGACAAAAGCCTCATAGAGTACTATGCTAAACTTCGAAGTTTATGGGAGGAGCTGGCCTATCATGATGAGGAAGATACCTATTGTTCTCAAGATGTGATTCTTATCAAGAAACGTCAGAAGCGACGCCGGATCTTCAAGTTTTTCGATGGCCTTAATGATGAGTACGAGATACTCCGACAACAAATTATCCATAAAGTTGAGATGATGACCTTGAATTAGGTTTATGCTCAGCTTGCAAGAGAAGAAAAATGAAAGCAAGTTATGATTCCACATGTCTCGATCACACAGTCTGCTTTACAGGCTGATGCTCATTTTTCTGATAATAAGGGTCGAGGTCGTGGAACTCGAGGCCGTAGTCGTGGTTCTCTTTTTTACACTCATTGCAAACATACCAACCATATGGTTGACAACTGCTCGATCAAACATGGTAGACCTCCCATACGGGGAGGTTTCGCTCGTGGACGTGGTCGTTTGTCAGGTGGCCACTGGGCCAATTTGTCTGTTACTGAATCTGAGGAGACACCGTCTGCTTCCTACGCTCCTATGGTCCAGATTTCCCAAGAAGAATATGATAACCTGATCACCCAGAAGGCTGGCCTCTCAGTCTCAAAATCCATGGCTACTTCCAGTTCCCCACTGTCCGGTACATCTACTCCTGCCTCCTCTTCCCAACCTTGGGTTATAGACACCGGGGCCACAAATCATATGACTGGTATGTTTTACTTTTTTTTTCATCTTTTCATCCCAGTTCTACTTTAGGATCAGTAAAGTTAGCCAACGGAAACCTTACTCCCATTACGGGGTCAGGAACTGTTCCTCTAACCTCTACTGTCTCCCTCGACAAGACCCTTCTTGTTCCAAGTCTTGACTCCAACTCGCTTTCATTTAGTGCACTCACTAAATAATTTAACTGTGCTGCCATTTTTCTTCCATCTCACTGTATGTTTTAAGATCTCCAGACGTAAAAGATGATTGGTGGTGGGCATGAACATGCTGGTCTTTACTAATTCGATGCTATTATTCAACCTCGAATAACCGCTCATCTTCTTTCAGTCACTTAGGATGATTTTTTTCGATGGCACTGTCGATATGGTCATCCCTCATTTTCTATTTTACATAATTTATTTCTTGCTTTAGCTTCCCACAAAGATGTTAAGACTTTTCAGTGTGGTACTTGCGCTGTATCCAAGTAGAAACCTGTTGAAGAAACGCGTCCAGCAGCCAGCTCATCTGCAGAAATCTCTCTGCGTCCAGCAGCCAGCTCATCTGCAGAAATCTCTCCTCATCATCTCTGTAATCTCTCCTCTGTAAATCTTTGTAGATCCTCTTTCTTCACTATTTTCTATATTTGTCTTCCTCCATTCTTTTATAAATACTAGTTGTATACGACTCTAAGAAATCAAGCATCTTCTTTCCCATAACATGTATTCCAATATAGTTGTTATGAACACATCAACATTGAAGCACGTTCGATCGAGGAAAGCTAGGATAAAGAGAATAGTAATTGCTCTTCCCAGTTGGATACATGCGAAGGAGATCAATTATCTTCAACCTTCGACATGAAAAGCTATAAATAGTAGAAGCAAACACGAAGATCACCCCAATCAATTCAATCCTTAAATCCAAACACAAACCATTTATCAACACAATGTTGATGATTATCTTAGTGCAACATCTTAGCTTAGTTCCTCCATCGCTTATTAGTCGTGGACCATTAAAATAAAAGTAGCATCAGTCCTTCCCTACAACCACGCCGGATCGACTCAGTTTTTAATCCAGTAGTTGTGATTCCCTTCCATTTGTGCCTGTGCTGGATCTGAAGGAAGATTGATAGATTTAGGACATGTCCGCCTACGCTCATACACTGGGTCGGCATTAGCTTTTTGTAATCTCTAGAATTGCCAATGCCTTGCTCACTAGCACTCTGCTGTTGCTGCTCTCAACCAGTGCCAACCATCCCACCTTAGTGGTAGAAAATTGTGACTAATCATGTTTAGAATTCGCTTCCATTTCCATCTACTTTCGCCTGTTCATACAATTACTATATTTTTTAAAAGTTCTCGATTGACATGTTAAGAAGAGCTCATTTGAGGGGAGAGCCCCAATATCTGGAAATCAGTTGATCTACACACGAGTGTAAAATTGTTAGGTAAATAGGTGGTGGTCATTCAACCTATCACTGCTCTATCCCTACACCAGAGTCAACAATAATCATGGTCTGGACTGGATTCACATCGTTCCTGGCATGCTTACGCACAGCAAGAGAAGCACACGCGTGGCCGGAAAAAACCACACCAACAGCTGGTCCCATCAAAGTAGCCCATCTCTACACTGAACGTTTCCACACGCATGGCGACCGGGAGAGTGGACCAGCCTGATTACTGAGCCAGGGAACAGGCCAAACATGGCACACGCGTTTACCATGTTAGCATATATGGGCAAGTCCAGGTGCACAACTCCCGTTCACATTTCTCAGTTTATGAGGAACAACGCAACGTGAGAATAGTCTTGAATCTTGATTTCAAAGACTCTGGGACCCAGATGGGCTCTTTCCGTCCTGAGTTGAGTCGCAACATGCCCGTGTCACGAGCGAGCTGTGGCATTTGAACTGGATTGGCTAGTACTGATCTGAGTCGACCCGGATAAATAGTATAAGACTCGTCCGAGTCCTAAAACCATGGAACCTAGCAAAACCCTTTCATTAGGAGCGAAACATGGGAAGGTTGGGTCGGGTTGAGGGTCAGCCAGAGCCTGACTCGACATTAAGAGGAACAACAAGCAACCTGTCCCAACCCGAATTCCAACCCGAGGTTCCCAGCCCTAATTCCTCTATATTCGACTCAAGACCAAATACATGTGATTACTCCCATCCGCACCTGACCCGACCCAGATTTGCTCAACCCAAAGCGAACCAGATTTCAAATTGGGTTGGCATTTTCCAACCCGAAACCCACACCCAAGGACCTTGACAGCCCGACCCGAACTCGGTTGGGTCAATCAGGTTCAATTAACCAAACCCAAGTTGCAGACCTACTTTTCATTACCTAATGTTGATGGTCAACCACTTGTTAACGTATTTGCATGACACTGATTGTAGAACCTTGTTGACATGACCTAACAGAGAACGATAGTTATTTAGATCAGTGGCGGAATCCAATCCAACCCGATACAGTAAATTTGCAACACAAGCTTCCAAATGGACATAGAAATTGGCAAATAACTCATTATGTACTTACCTGAATTTGTTTCAATGCCGAGCATTCTATACAAGTCTCGATCTCCCGAAACTGTTGCATGATCGGTGACATCACCAGCTCCAGGCTAACCTGCTGCTCCTCTCTCAAATCCAACTTGCACCCAACCACGATCACCGGCACCTTCACATCCAGCCGACGAAGTTCTGGAAGCCAGTACGTGCTCAGCCGATCAAGCGTGGCCGGTTCATCACATGCATATGTCAGTACAACCGCATCTGCCAACTTCAATTCCTGTCCGAGCCTACTCCGGTGCTCCGGACTAACCAAAATGAAGACAAATGAGACAAATTACTCCATCTAAACGATATGAAAAGCATCAGAAAGGATAATAAATATGACTAGGTGGGCCCCAACTTTCAGGTGGGCCCCACCTACCATGGATGAGATACACGTCAAGAAACTCTCCTTCTGAGCAATCCCAGTTATCCAATACCCAAGATTGGACAATTGAAAGAAATGCCGCAGATGGTCCACCGGTCGGATGGCTACGATTGTTCTGATTAATGGCGTATCCCACCAAACGATCGATCCGGATCACGTTCGGATACTCGCTGCCACCACAAGCATACGCACCTCGATGAAGTATCGATGATGGTGATCGGGACACGGTCGGGGTAGAAATCCGGCGGCAGGCGCGTGGGAGGGAGCACGGGTGGGGTGGTGTCGGGGAACGAATCGGCAGCTGCGGTGACGATGAGGCTGGATTTTCCGGTGCCGCGGTCGCCGACGACGACGATGCGGACGCTCGTCTTGCCACCGAAATTCGCGGCATCAGCTGATGCTGCCATGAAAATGAGATTGAATTCTTGAAAAAACACTAGCACTGGGTGGTTTTGGATTCTTGAAAATGAGAATGGATTCTTGAAAACCCTAGTTTGCTGATGGTGGCTGCAAACCTTGGGAAAGAAGGAAAATGACAACAGCGGCCGTTCGGGCATGTATGTAAATGCATAGATGCTCCTGTACTCTCGGATCACTGCAAGTTACAGTGCTCCTGCCTCCTAATTGCATCGGGCCATTTTGACAGTCCAACCCACTAATCTAGACCGTTGATTTGGTTCATAGAAACTTTTATGGGTCTATGTATAAAATTGTTCCTATCTGACAAATATTAACGGTTTGATCAATGGTTTTTAATATGGACGGTCAAAATAATTTACACAAACATAAGTATGATCAACAATTTGATCCATCTTCTTGGTAGAGCCTATCATGGATTACTTATGATTCTACAGAATCATTTTTGTTAGAGAATTTTATCCATCCCATCCATGGCTTCGACAAGGGATGGCTGTGGAAAATAAGGCCAAATTAAGTATGTATTGGATCGTCAGATTAATATAATTTTTTATAAAAGCAGGAAAATGTTTTCTGAACCCAACAGACGGTTCAGATTTATCGATTGCATTGTCAAATTGAACTACGGGAATTAGGAGCACTATAAATTATAATGCTATGAGAGCAGTGGAGCGTTATCGCGTATGACGACAGCGGTCCGATGGAAGCGGGAGCCGATGTACTGTATATCTACGCCGTCCATTCATTTTTCCATTGTATTTTAACGAATGGGGATTGCCCACTGACGCTGCCCGAGGTGGCTACTGGACAGTGCTATGTGGGCCCACCACAATATATATTTTATCCACACCGTTCATCTATTTTTTTCAAATCATTTTAGGGCGTGATCTAAAAATGAGACTGATCCAAATCTCGAGAGGACCGCACCACAAGAAAAAGAAAAAATAGCCCGTGATGTTTATTTGCCGTATAAGCGGTTGATGAGATTAGACAGGTTAGAAAAAGAAAAAATAACAAATATCATTTTGGTCCAAAACTTAAGTTTTTCACCCGTCTCGGTGACATGATCATGGGAGATTTGGATATGGTTTATTTCATTTCTTAAAAAAACAGCAGGGAATAAATACATCAAGTGGGCTCATCAGTAGGGCTGCATTAGAGTTGGGCATGAACTAACTTGACTCACCTAACTCAACTCAATTGGACTTGAGTTGACCCGAAGCTCAATCCAACTAAACCCGGCTTGATTCGAAGCCGACTTAACTTGAATTCAAGTATCTCTAACCCTACACACTGCATCCGACTCGATCTCAAACTCTCTCTTCCTCCCTCTCCCAATCCCAATAACCACCCACCTCTCTCTCTCTCTCTCTTCCAAGCTCAGCAGCCAGCCATCACCATCATTGGATTAACCACTGTCCTCCTCTCTCTCCTCTCTACTCCCTCCCTCCATCTCTTGATCTGAATTGATGCCAATTTGAACTGAGTCGGTGCTTTTTACCTGGCCGAACTCAGCTCAAATTAGGCACTAGGCAGCTGATGGGGCCCATTTATGTAAAAAATTCACTCCGCTCATCACCGCATCTAATCTCATGGTACAGGATAAACAAAATGGGAGGGAACTCTCACAGTTGATTTCTGTGGGGTACATGATATTATGTTTACGTCATCTAGGCCATTCAGACCCTTCATCTAAGCTGGAACTGTCTAACTTGTATGAAGGTTAATACCAAAATTCAGACGGTTTTGAAACGCAGGTGTGCGCGGATCTACATCAAAGGTGGGTGTTCTTCCTATTTGTTCCAAATCGTGCAGCCCACGTGAGTTTTGGACCGGTGTGATTTTTGGAAACGGTAAGAAGATGAGAATTCACATCTGATGGACGGACTGGATGTGCTGCGTACATCATATAGCCGGGCATCTTCCAACTCAGCGTACTGAGTAAACTCTGGGGGCGTGAATGTGCGTGCCCTTCTTATCCACACCGTCTATACATTTTGACAGCTCATTTTAGGGTAAGAGCCCAAAATTGAAGCATATCCAAAGCTCAAGTAGACCACACTAAAGGAACCGGTAGGAATTGACGCCTACCGTTGAAAACTTCTAAGAGGCCACTGAAATTTTGGATCAAGGTTATATTTGCCTTGTCCCTTCATCTCTGTCTGTGTGTCCCTATGAACAGTTTGAATGATGACAAATAAAGATCACTTTGGCCCTAGGAAGGATTTAAAGGTGCATGTTGCTACTTATATTGTTTCCTGTAGTGTGGTCCATTTGAGCTTTGGATATCATTCAATTTCGGAATCATGCCATTAAATGTGATGATAAAACGGATGAACAGCATGGATAAGACACATATATCGCAGTCGACCCCAAAATGTTCACTCCTTTTCTTATAGTACAATGAGTTGCCCGGTACATGGATTGCGTCAGGTACTTGGGGTAATTTTTACGATAGACTACCCTATTACTCACCTTTTTTATCCAATTTAAATAAAATTTATCTTACTAAACTACACCTCTATCCATACACACAGGTTATCTTACTTTTTTCAGCTGTTTTACCCTTTTACCCTACATACTAAGAGTACTTTTGTCTAAAATCTACTTTTCATGCTTTAAAAAACTATTTAGAAAAATCTACATTTCCCCCCCCCCCCCCCCCCACACTACGACATGTTCACTTTTTTGTTTTTTTAACACACGCACCCCCGCACCCGCACCCCACGCACTCGACGGTGGGATTCCACAACTGCGCATGAGTACGGACTTACTCGACAAAGGGTGATAAATGATACTCAGGCGCTTAGATAAACAGTAGAACAAATTATTTCTCCTAGCTTAGATGCATCATTAACCAAACATTCCGCTTATTTGATTAATATCAGATGGGTGGACATTTATTGGACGATTAAAAATGATAAACATCCAATAGTTTCTATTTCAACAAACAAGTGTCCAGGAATCAACGGCTGGGAATGAAAAAACAATCTGATTTTGGTAGTGTAACTTATCTACGGTAGGATTCACATTTTAGTCTGCTCAAATCAAGTTCAGACTGCCTGTGTATCAAGCTTCGTAGTCTTCCACAGTATCAAATAACTCCTGCTGTTAATCAACGTATAGACTTCTATGTGAGTTTTGCACCAATTACAAAATGGTGAATTGGTGATGGCTCATGCTCATCACGTGTGGCACTAACTTACAGATCCAGCCATTCAAATCATGGACTCCATTATGAATGGATTGTATATACAAATCACATTGATCAAGTGATCGCAACCATCCAACTAATATCTTTGACATGGATGGTTAAAAAATAGTGGGTGGTCCAAATTTGTAAGGAAAACCAGAAGGTTGCCATCATCTTATGCTAAAATTCTCCATCCAAAGTCTTCTGAGAGATTAGGACAGTCTGGATTGCTGGACAACTTATTCCATATGTAAGTTTGAAGAGTCACCACCACTTTATAAATGGTACTGAAGAGTAAACAAAGAGGAGTGGTCATTTGATAGTCTGGTTACGCTTGATACGCAGCCGGACAAATTGTACAAGTGGCATAAATTAACTGAGAGTAAGCCGCATAAAGTGCGTAACGAACTGTAACGAACTGTAAATAAGTCACAGTCCAAAATCAGATTGAACAATGGGTAGACTTGTTTCCTGAAATTAAACCAAATGATAGTTTTCATTTCAGCCGTTGAATTAATGTCCACCAATCCGATAGTTATGTGATCGAACAAACACCATATCTGGTTTTTGATACATCTGGGCATTTATATCTGAGTGCATGCATATCATCCATCACACTCGACCAGAGTATCAAGGTTCTACTCAAACACATTATTGCAGTGACGGGAGAAGTACTTTACGTCGGATGCAGAAATCATGAGACGACTAATAGACGCAACATGATTTGGTTAGTACGGTGGGGCCCACGGGCATCCCAGGCTGATGAGGAATTGATTGAGTCCTGATGCATCTCATCCATTTTATACAAGTGGGGCTCATATTCCGTTGATCCAGACGGTTTATCTTATGGGAACCACTGAAGATGGTGGATGAGCCAAAACTCTTCATAAATGTTCAATCCTATCCATCAAATCATACGACATTTTCGTGGGCCAGTTGCTGTATTTTTTCTTAACCGTCTATTTGTACAGCAATTAAGGAGAACTTTCGAGACTCACCCACCCAGAGTAAAGTTCACAAGATCAGCGGTCTAGATCACCAGTACATTGCCCCATAGGCTGCCTTTAAGATGGGATCTGGGACGTCCCTGGCCCACCCATCCGGTTGAAACGCATGTGGGTTGATTGTATACCATTGATTTTTCACTTTCTTTTGTTACGTCCAGCACAAAATTCGATCCGTGTATCTGGCAGGTCTCACCTTCTATATTCTCCGGCCCAAAAAAACTGCTATTTATACCCAAATCTAGCAAATCATGTTGGCAACACAAACTGTTACACGTGGCATATATATATATATATAGTAACATTAAAAGATTGTATAATATCTTTGAATGCCACATTATCAAAGTAGTGTCCGAAGAAAAATGAATAGTTATTATGGACGCATCATCATTGAAGCATGTTTGACGGAGGCAAATCATGATAGAGAGAATGGTAACCATTCTTGCCTAACCGGATACACGTGGTGGCACTACGTGGGCCATTAGTTATCTTCAACCTTTAGTAGGAGAAGTTATAAATAGCACGAGCGAATACAAATATCATCCTAATTAATGCAAACTCAAATCCTTCACTGATGCAATAATGGTGATTATCTTAAGGTAGCATCTTAGCTTAGTTTATTTATTATGCATTAATCGTGGACCATTGGGATAGAAGTAGCGTTAGTCCATCCTTGCGACCAATTAACTACACTAGACTAATTCATAGATTTTAATCGAGCATATGTAATTCCTTTACTTCTGTACCTGTATATTGAATCTAAAGGAATATTGTTAGCCTTAGGACTTATCCACCTACACTCATATGCTAGGTTGACATTAGTTTTTTGTAATATCTGAAATTGTCAACACCCCGCTCACCAACACATTGTTGTTGCTACTCTCAGCCAACACCAACGATCTCACCTCAGCGATAAGAAATCGTGACCGATTACGTTTGGAATCCGCATCCATCTTCATCTACTTTCGACCATTCAATCATACAACTACGACATCTACGAAAGTTATTGATTGACAAGGCAAAAAGACCCCATTGGAGGGGGAGCCCTAGTCTCTGCAAATTGCATGGTTTAACATAAGCGCAAAATTGTCTGAATAGATGGTAGTTGATCGACCCAACGCTGCTTTATCTCTATGTCGGGGGTCAACAGTGATCATGGTTTGGACCGGACCCACATCGATCTTGGCACGCCCCCACACACCAAGATAAACATACACACGTGATCAAAGAAAACCCACCAACATCGTTTGTGGCATGCCTAGGGGGACATGTGTACAATTGTTGATTGAATATTACAATAACATGAGTAAGTGATCTACTCGAGGTAGTGGGAACATTGAAGAACGAGACCTCAATTCGGCACTCGATGCATCTTAGATGCGGGCCGATTCAAACGTCTTGAATCCTCCACTTCTGATCATCTCGGAAATAGGATTGTCACCCCAGAACAACTCTATGGATGTCAATGAAGTTCTTAAAAATGTTACAATTGCATAAGGGAACTAACCAAATATGGAAGAATGGAAACTGAGTGTTCCAGAGCTCAGGCTAAGTGTGTTAGGGCTCAAACTGAGGCTATTAATAAGTTGATAATGTTCCTTGAAGATAGGATGGCGAATTTCCACTAGTATAACATGAAAATACCGCAATTTAGTATTACTCCTCTATAGTCGTTGATTTTTCCTCCACGGAATATTCAATCAGACCCAAGTCTGGTGGGACGGAATATGCCACCACCGGTAAGTATAGGAGGAACAGACAAAACAATCGTCTTAATGACCTAAATGAATTGATCATGATGTACTTGTTGCAGGGAAATATATGTCAAATAACAAAATACCTGAGGTCATATTCTGCTTGCCCAAGGCATACAACCTCGAGTAGGTAATCAAGGACTTTAGGATACAAGAGGAATCATTTTATGAATAGCCAATTGTGACAAGTTGATTAACTTGATCAATGAAGTGAACCGATCAACACCGTGGTCATCATACCAATCAGCCTGCTTATCATAAATGGTTTATTGACTAGGTTGATAGGTATGATGAGGTTCCGAGAGGCACCAAGATTATAATATTTATTTATTCTATAGAGACACTGACAAATATTATAACACCCCGAATTTTTGTCAACTTGGAGATAGACGTCCTTAGGCAATGGGTCGATTCTAACACCTTATTAACTTCTCAGAACTCAATCCTAAAGTCTAAAAATCGCTTTCTAATCCATTTCCTTCAAAATCTCACCTTTCACCACCTTATTTTTCAAATTCTTCTAAATACTTTCATATTACACACAAATCCTAAAGTTTAGGTGATGAAGAACAATACTTAAACTAAAATTTACTATAAATAGTAAATAAATAAATAAATTGGGTTTTTGACCATTAACTTTATGGAATCTCACGAAATAAATAGGTTAATTAGATAGATCAACTTCTCCTACCCCAAAATCATATATTGTATGTCAAATAACTTATTCTGGCTTGCAAAATATACCTAATTCCAATATCAGGTGGCGAAACCACATCAAACGGACTCGGGGGGCCAAACAACGCAAATCGGGGGGACCCGAAGTGGGTCCCGCACTTTTCTGACACCCCGGGGGGATTCCATCGCCCTCAGGGTGAGCCATTGCCCCAGGGTCCAGAGGGCAGCGATGGCATTGCCGGATCGGCGAGGCCTCGCCGGCCAGCAAGCTAAGCGGGCCACAACGGGCTGGGCGGCCAGTTTTCTATTGTTTTCTGCAGTTTTTTGTCCAACTTTGAAAAATCATATCTCTCTCGTTATAACTCTGATTTAGGTGATTTAAAATCCAGATTAAAGATTGATAAGTGTAGTTTCATATAAAAATAAGTAAAAAATATAATAAAATTTTAACTATAGTTAAATATAAGTCATTGTGACAACTATCCGAAAATCATTAGTATGGACAGCTGCTGCTTTTAGAATTTTTAGAATTTTTCTACACCAGGAAATCTAATGAAATTTGGTAGAGATGAAGTATACTTAATGAAAAATTATTAAAAAAATAATTAAAATAATACACTACCTAAAAGCTCCAGAAAGGGGTATAGAACTGCCCTAGGACCATATTCTTTCGTAATTAGGGCATAATTTAGTTAAATACTAAACTGAATACTCAGTAGAATTAACTTGAACCATTTTAAATATAAATTGCAAGACCTAAAATGAGTAGAACCGCTAACGCTACGTTACCTAAAAACCTAGGATCAACCTTTAAACCCAGTTGCTCTCGGGAGCACTTTGAAACTCCGTATCGGACCTGGACCGCGCGTCGAAAGTCCGATGATGGCGAAACTATACGGTTATAACTGCCTCATTGGGCTTGACAACCATCTTAGAAATCAAGTCCAAATAGTATCCTGAACTACACAACTTGAGCCCGGAGTGAAGTGTGTGAGAAACGCAAATACCTTAGGAAATGAACTGAAACTTTAGTGAATTGAGTCGTTCGCTTGCAGGCCAAATCTAAGGTTTCAGACCGTCAGATTTAGACCTAATTACACCCTCGGATCAGAAAAAATTTTCAACACATGACAATTCACTTGTGGCCCTGATCGAGTACCGGTGACCGTTGAACTGAAACTGGTCCGCCACGGTCGATCTGTAAATTCTATAGGACCGAAAACTTAACTTGACCTAGATCCAATGTCAGGGAGCTTAAGTCCGACCGCATGTAGAAAAGGTGCCTCCAAAAGTGCTCCGTTGGACCAGAACAATCCGTCCTTGGCTATAACCTAAGTATATCATGGCCCTGGGGCCATTCCCATCACTTCTGGGCCTATATAAGTGCCTTAAACCCCCCCCCTCTCTCTCATTCCATACGAATTTGGAAAACCCTAAGAGAGAGAAGAGAGTAAAGAGAGAGAAAGTGAGGGAGAGTGTTGGAGATTGTTCCTGGGATCTTTCCGTGACGCTCTATGTGCTTAACCATCACATCTATATCGTTATTCTGGCGATTCCGACTCCGTACTTGGGTAAGAAATCCTAACCCTAAGCTGTTCTAGGGATTTAAATAGATTAGATGGTGAAATGGCTAACCTATTTCATACTATAGGTTGCCGTTGTGCTGTAGACAAAGGCTTAATGTTTAAACTGAGTTCGTTACGAGTCTACCGGCGAAAGGTGCGAACTATAATTGTTTAGGTTATGGTTTTCAAGGCTTTCAATGTCAGTTAATGATTTATAACTAACTTGAATGCTATCACATACTTAGATACGATGTTTCCCGCGCTTTACACATATATATGAACAATGTTGAATATAGTGTATTCCATGTGTTTGTTGATATGATTGAATGAGTATGGAATTTGGATTCGTGCTTACCATGATTATTCGTCGTGAATATATGACTGTTATGCGTGTGACAACTCCTTGGTGAAAGGATTTGCCCTAATACCTGTTATCGCCAACATACGTTACGTATGTTGAAGTGTGTAGTCTAAGTGCTTGTAAAAATGTTTGAATGAATATGGAATTTAGATTTATGCTTGCCATGATCATTAACCATAAATATATGCTTGTTGTGTATGTGGCAACTCTTTTGTAAAAGGGCTTGCCAGGATATATGTTATAGCTAGTCTAATACACATATGTTGAAAGGTGCAGTCTAAGTGTTTGATAAGATGCCTTAATGAGGAAATACTTGTTGAAATGCATGTACTGAGGGTGTTGAGATAGAATTCTCAACTCCCTTAACTATGGTTATAGTTTCCTTGATGTATCCTATATTACTAGTACGTGCTTTATGGTTGAATGCCTATGTATGCTAACATGTACACTATGTGTTTGTTGAAATGCTCAAATGAGACTTATATTTAAGTTGGATGCTACATGCTATTTTGGACTAACACATATGTATTCCTATCGTATTTGAAGTGTGTTTAGAGTTACGATGTAGTCCAGGAAATCGGTAACGGTTTACGATCGGTGGCCAACTTGTTTCAGCCACGACAGATACATTCGATGAATCCAAGTCATACGTCGTTTGACGACAGTGGTTAGGCCACGCGGAATACTTATACACTCCATCTTGATCAAATCAACGTGCGATCATACTAGTCGAGCTTGTCAAATAACCCGATTGGTCCGATGTATGTTCACCATGTATGGACGCTACTGCTTGAATCTAAGGTACCAAACTCAGCAGTGGAAAGCCTGTTTAACCTTGGTACCTCGATCTGCTAAGACTCATGAGCCGGGCATGGTGGTATGGGACACCGTGGTCGAGCTATCGACCTACGCTGGGGCGACGAGCCTCCCTGTAGTGACTAGTGAGTAACCAAAGCTTGTGAGCCGAATACGGTGGTATAAGACACTGTATTCGAGTTGTCGGCCTACACTGATTAGGTGACAAGCCCTTTGTAGTGACCTCGAGCATACTCTGAAACTACGCTGAGGTGACGGGCCTTTCCGTAGCAACTAGAGTATAAACTAGGCCTACACTGATCAGGTGACGAGCCCTTTATAGCGGCCTAGAACCGCAACATCGTATGAGATTTACTAGGACTGATGACCCTAGAATGGATCATTGTTTGGTAAATGATATAAGGGAGGTACCTTAGCTTCCCAATCCTGTTGTATGAAAAGGTCTAATAAGAACTCGGTAATCACATTCATGCACCGCATTGCATGTGCCTTTGGTGTTGGAGTTGAGCACAGTGGAAGGTATGCATGCCGCGACCGTGAGATGAAGTTGTAGAGGAAGTGCAGGTGAGGGCATACATCATTAATACATATCATCCTTGCATTAACTATAGTACCTAAGAATGTTTGTTGTATTGCTTTATCATTACTGCTTGGCTGAATTAATAATATGTTAACCTTTGCTTTATAGCTCCACTGACTTGATCACTCACTCCCACGTTCTAAGATGGTGTTGTACATACCAATTAGACTCTGTCTTAACTGCAGGTGATGACGTTGCTTATGAGGTAGAGCCGGACTATTACAATGACGAGGAGGAGTTCTCATATATGCAACTCTCTGGCGGGTCTATATAGACCTGGAGTTGCGCTGACGGGGCCATAGGGTTTTGGATAGAGAACATTCCACTTTCTCATTTTGTATATTTTGGAACTAAACTTGTAATTATTTAACCTAGTGACAATCATACTCTGAGGGCTTGCTATCGCTTTTATACAGTTTATATACATATCACAGTCTTCCGCTTACATAATTTAAATTGTCTCTGGAGTATGATTTGTTGTTTTGGTATAATCACATTCATGTTTAAGGCACTAATATGGATGACATTTAATCATCATTATCTATGTTGCATAAGTGATACGTTGGAACTTGGGAGTAGAGTCTATGCTTGACCCCCAATTTTCAGGGCGTTACAAATATACAGTAGAATATATTGATCGTTTTACTATACAATGGGGCTAATTCTTGGCAAATGAGTATGTAAAGTTGAAGTGGTTCGCAAGTTCGTTAACGAACACCACATTTACATGGTATATTAATTTGCCAACGAATTTAGTATAATCCTAACAAGATATGGAAGAAATATTTCATGCTTAATTATATTGAACTGAGCCAAAATTCCCTTTGGCTGACTTGTTGCACTTAAGACAATTTCCAGGCAAGTTGGCTAAATTATATACTACGCGATTTAAAAAAGTAAAAAAGCAAATGTCGGGGTTTCCTTCCAGAAACTCAATTTATCAAGTTCGTCGTAGAAGGTCTAGACATCAAACTCTAAAAAAAGTTTGAATGAATGGACTTTGAAGATTTGATCGATCAATTGGATAGAGCAACCATATACAAATGGCTTATTCATGAAGAAAACCAACAAAAAAATTCATCATCATGGACATGCTATCGTGGTCTAAATTATGAGATAGTCTTAGCCGAAATAAACCTCAATCAACCATTCATTTGTATGGCTTTAATGAAATCAGAGGATGGATCATCTCTTCAATGTCCTAATATTGAAAAGAGAACTGCTCAACAGATTAGAAGGTTTTCTTTTGATATCACTAAGGCTGACAAGATATTTAATCTCTTACTGGCTTCTAAACTCATTAAACTTCTATTAAAGTAGAGGATCCCTTTGGCAAAGGAGTTGAAGAAAATATAATATTACAAATGGCATGGATCTTGATCTCATTATACTAGAAATTATGTTGCTTTCTCAAACATGATTCAAGACAACATCAATTTAGAAATGCTTAAGTTTTCGAAAAGAGAGAGCAAGGTCATGTTAGTCGACACCGATCCATTTTCTATAATGGTAGGAATCAACGTGTCGATGTAAGAACATGAATACCCTCAGGAAAAAGGTGAAACTTGTACCAATAATAGGATAAAACAATCATTATCCGAAGTATGTTGATAAGCAACTTAACCTTGAAAAGAACACTAAGGGTAATGTTCTTTTGTGGGTCAATTAGTTGAAGAGGGGAGCCAATTGTATGAGCGTTGTCATGAAGACATCCAATGATAGTATTTGTCGAGAAAATATTATATGATAATGAAATGAACAAGTTTATAAGGTTGTCGTATTGTGCAGATTCCAAAGAGGGAATGTCATGGCTTAAATGAAAAGAACATTGATAGAGAATGACTGAAAACAGCTGAGGATGGTCAAACCTACCAACACTGGCTAATCGATGGACTAGAGCAGTGCATCCTAAATTCCCACAGTTCCCATCGAAAATGACAAGGATGCAAAAACGTGATTGGCAACGGCAGAGAGCGACAAAAAGAATGATGAAAATGCAAAATCCTCTCCAAAACAGATAAAAAAGGCAAACTATATATGGTCGATGTGCTCCCAGTCAAGTCAGAGTTTAGGGGATTAAATTTAATAGAAAGCAAAAGGCCAAAACAATTTATCCACCCTGACGGTGTACCCAACGACCAATGTGATCAAAAAACGTACCGTAAAGTCAGAGAAAGCGAGATCGTGAGAGAAGAATAAAGTGATCCCTTAGAGGAAAGTCTTCTGATAGAGGAAATGTTGGCAAATGTGGATTTGTTGAAAAATAGTGTTAATTTTTAACAAAGTAAAAAAATAGAGGATGACAAATGACTTAATGAATAAGAGATAACGACAATAACATTTAGAACATTGCCACATTACGAGTAGAGTGCAATATGGTATTCACGCTTCCACTTAATTTTTTTGCTAAAACAGATCAGCCGAATATTATGAAGGATGATGTCAAAGAAACCAAAGCAGTGTTGGTCAAGGAAGAAACAACTAAACAAAGATCGGTAAGGTGCAAAGACAAGTCTATGATTATTATAGCGTAAGGTGTGCATTCGAAAAAATGTGATCTTTGACCAACCATCTAACGCAATGTCACGACATTTAAAATATTTGTTCATATCAGCCCACACGAATGGATGCCACGTTCCCTGCATTATGGTTGATAATGGAGCAACAGTTAACATTCTGCCAAGGAATATGTTAAAAATGTTAGAGAAAGACCATTTACATGATTGCTGCTGAAGTTATGGTTACAGACTTTACCAACGGCGTCACTAATGCGAAAATGAATTATATCGGTTCAGTTAATAGTGAGAAGCAAGAAGGCACTTGTAGGATTTTTTATAGTTTCATCGATGCCAAGCTTTAATGACCTCTTGGGTCGAGGTTGGATTCATGCAAACTATTGCATTTCGTCGTCATTACACCAGTTCCTGATATTTTGGAACAAAAGGAATGTGGAGATTGTTTCGGCCGGTGACAAGGCATTTTGTGTGATGTCAAACGCAATGGAAGTCTATTTTTTTGAAGACGACGTCGGGCCAACGACTTTTACGAGTCAGGATAAGCACAGACAACCAACTGGGGTGTCAGTATCTAAGAACTCGCTGAGTAAAGGACATAAGCAGAGCCACATACAAAGAATTAGTTGTGCCAAAAGCACTTATTGTATTTTGGCCAGGGTAATTGTACCATCAAAGAGTTGCCATGATCTGTACAATATTAGAAGAGGAAGAGATAACTAAACTCACTACTTGGGCTGCTAAGAGCAAGGGCTCATAAGAAAGGTGAATCATATAACAATTGTCTAATTAACTGTAACGCCCCGACTTTTCAGGACCCGAGTATATGTCTTGTTTCCCAAAAACTCGAGTGTTAACCTTAAAGGATGGTCAAATTCGAGTGTGTGTGTGTGTGTGTGTGTGTGTGTGTGTGTGTGTGTATATATATATATATATATATATATATATATATATATATATATATATATATATATAAAACTATCAGAGTAAGCAGATGAGCGTAGAATGGACAAATCATACATAATGAAAAATTTCATTTACGTTAAAGATGTATAAGAAGTTGCCCATAATGACTTATACAAACTAATGTCTCAAACTTACAATTACAAAGTGAAATGATATTACATGTAAACCAAACAAATTGTAACAAATTTGGAACTGTAAAACCATGTAGCAACTCTTGACAATACAATCATGCATCTCCATAGTGGTACTTTGCTCCTCATCAGTCTAAACCTGAAAATCAATTAAGCCACCTGTGCGACCTGTATGGTTGTATATTTGATGGATGAGTAGTTAACTCAGTGTGAATTCTCCTCAAGATTACACACCGCCGCATTAGTTAATAAATAATATAAAATATTCAGGCAGTTAAAACAGAGTAAATGCAGTCTTATTATATGCATGGATGCAGTCATTGTCCCGGGTAAAACATCCAGACAGACATTGGGTTCGTCACCCATGCAATCATCGACCCGGGTAAAACATCCAGATGGTCTGTGCCCTCGGTAAAACATCCAGACGGTCTGTGCCCTGGGTAAAACATCCAGACAGCCAAGTACGTACGACAATAGATACTGGTCTGTGCCCCGGGTAAAACATTCAGACGGGCAATTACGTATATCATGTACAACAACAATAGATGTTGGTTTATGTTATGCATACATGATTAACCAACCCGTTATTAGTCCAATTGCAACTAGCCAATTTAAATAAGCTCACGGTCACTACGGGGAGCTCACGACCCAGCGTAGGCCGACAGATCGGGCATAGTGTCCCATGGCCACCATCCCCGGCCCATGAGACTACCATCGTAAGATGTTTAATGGAAACCCGTCGACTAGTGGCCAATCATATTACAGTATATGGGGCTTACCATCGCATGATTGCACTATAAAAAATATCGAACCCATCTAGGGCAAGTACCAAAACAAAACCATGTAGGGCGAGTATAAAAAATATGCCATATAGGGCCAATATCAAAATTATACAATAAAGACTATCTTTAAAAACCATTGGACACAACAAACCCTGGATGGTAGGCCCACATCATTGATCAATTTAAACCACCACTCAATAACTACTATGCCGAAGCTCCATTACAACCACAACCAATCGGTTTACATCCCAAGTATGGGTGTACATTTATAGGTGGGGGTTTCCCACTGATGTACCAGTTCAAGTTCCAGAAACAATCCATAAGTAATCCACGAACATAAGAGAGTATGCGGGATAAATATTAAATATGAAATCTAATATTCAATTCTAACAATTAACACATGTGATGAAAATATTAATTATTAATCGAAATTTAAATAAAAACTATAACTTAAGTTAATGGAAAAATGGAAAGCTTAAGGGGAAGAATCATCACCTTAGGTTTGCATCGCCTACCAGCATCGCTAGGGAATGCGCGTTCCCTTAAAATTAAATCCTACCATAAATCAGGATGTACAATTAGATCCAAGTTCTACATATTACCTAGGGTTTAGGATCATAGCCCAGGGTTATCTTTTAGGGTTTTAGTATAGAATTTAGAATTTTCGTCCTAGGATTTAGCTCTATACTTAGATTCTAGGATTTAAATTATAGTTAGTGTAAAATAAGTCACGATGTCAATTTAATAGTTATAAAATATTTATTAGCATCAATGTCACAATTAATGCTAGCTATCGCGGCAATGATAATCGTTATGATGATATCAAATTGCAAAATCTACTATCAATGATATTGTTTAAGCACGATAAATAAAATGCTAATATTTAATAACCATAAAATTTCGTATTTATTTATAATAGCTAATTTAAGCATGGATAATCTTCTAATAGTCAATCATGTTATATGATTGCAAGTATCATAGTAATACTAATGATAATAATTAAATACTAAGATCTACTATTACGATAATATTTAAGAATGACAAAACAATACATTAATACTTAATAATGATATTATTTTATTTTCTTGGCTATGGTAACTATAAATAATTTACTAATGACTTTGCATTTCTAATATTAACAATCCTATTAATGGTATAAATGGCAACAATGTTAGTTGTAATCAAAGAAACTTCGATATGGAGAAAAGGGGTGGGCTTACCTAAGTTGACTCGGTTGAGTCAACTCAACTCCCGCTCCTCTCCTCATTTCTCATCCTCTCTCCCTTCTCTTCTTTCTTCCACCTTCTCCTTCGCTCAAACCTGCACCCCAGCAGGCTTGCTAGACCAAACCAGGCCGCAAGCCCAACCTGACCGAGTCAAACTCGGTTTCAGCCGAGTCAACTCAGTCCCTTCTCTCTAGTTTCTTCTTCTTCTTCTTATATCTTTTCTCCCTTCCTTTCTCTCCTTTCTTCTCTCCTTTTTCCCTGATTTCTCTCTCTCTCTCTCTCTCTCTCTCTCTCTCTCTCTCTCTCTCTCTCCTTCTTCCATACCCCTAGCTCTCCTTCTCACCCACGTCCAACATCTGGGCTCAGCAAGACCCACTTCAACCTTGACCCAAATGAGTCGGGTTGGTGCAATTGCACCACCCATACTCTCTCCTTTTCTCTTCCTTCCTTCGATTCTCCTTGCCGAAGGTCCCACAGTACCACTAGATACCCGGATCGAAGGCAGAATGCTTGAACCGAGTCGACAACTCAGTCTGAGCTGAGACAGTGCCGCACAACGGCAGCTGCTCGGCCTCCTCTCAGAGTCTCTGATTTCCTTTCTTTCTTCTTTTTCTTCTTTCCCTATCTGCTCTCCTTTCTCTCCAGACTCTCGTAATACTCAAACTGGATCAGAACCGTTTAGTTCAAATCGAGTTTGGTGCGGTGGAATGGCGAAGAAGAAGATCCACTGTTAATGGTGAATCGCCATCTGATGAGTTTTTCTTCAAAGTGGAGCTCCGGGGTGGTTGGGATTTATGCACATGAGCTTAGGGATGCTCCAAGTTGAAGCTCCGAGAAGATTTGGCTGGTGGGTTCGTGAGTGGGAGGAAAATGGTCATTTCGAGTGCAGCTGCCTGAAAATGGAGGAGGATTCTGCTTACTGTTCAATCCCGGTCCTTTTTATTGCTTAATCTAGCTCTTGGAGCCGTTGGATTAAAACGAACGGCTTAGATGGCCCTGCGTGCAACGGATCTAAATACCGCCTGCAACATGAAACTGGCATTGTTTTGGTTGCTGGTTTTTCTGTGAAAACCATGGTCTCTACAGGTGGATTGGATGGCTAAGAACGCTCTATTTGCGATGGCCTAGATCAGCCTTTACTGGCTCACACGTCCGCTGGTGGAAGTGAAGAGGGAAACAGAGTTCCTCTCTATTTTGAGAAGCCGCGGGTCAGCCGCGTTTGACCCAAGTCAGCGGTTCGATGCACCACCCGTGCACACGCCCTATGCACACACATCATATGAGTGGGTTCCATAGTGATGTTTGTGATAAATCCACTCCGTTCATTCCACTTTGTGGGCCCTGTCATAGCCTTTGACCAAAGATGGGGCAGATCCAAGGTCCAGGTGGGCCATACGAGCCGATTCCTAGCTTTAACAGTGGCTTTCCATTGTCTAGTGGTCAGATCATTCCGAGATTGGACGTCAACGGTCAAAATATCCTAATGGGTCATTTATAAGGCTCTCATCATGTATTACTAACCAATACTAATATCAATATAAGTTTCATTACTATTGTATATTACTTATAGTTATGATGATTAAAATTGCATACACATATATAATTATAATCTCAATATTAATGGACCACTATATACATGTTGTTGCTCACGTATTTAATAATATATAATTCGTAATATTACATTATAAATAACTTACGTGTAAATGAATTGAAAATATTATGTTTAATTAAAATCATACTTGTATTTGATTGCTCCGATTGAAAATGGTGGGCCGTTCAATCAGCATTGTTTCCTACAGTATGGCCCATCTGAAATTTTGATCCGATTCATTTTTGGGCTTGTGCCCTAAAATAATCTGGAAAAATGGATGGACGGTGTGGATTTAAAATTCATACATCAAGGTGGGCCCCACAGTAAGGACCGCACCTAATCTGCTCTGGATGCGGCGTCTGGAATTAGCCTTCCTCGTTCGCCCGATGTTCCGCGCAGTGGGCCCTAAAACATACATTCTCTCCTTCGATTAAATGCTCGTGCCCAACAGATCAACGGTCCAAATTTCATAAGGAGAGAATATCCATTTTCCGCTAAAATTGCAACTGAAATATTCTCTCCTTCGATTAAATGCTCGTACCCAATAGATCAACGGTCCAGATTTCATAAGGAGAGAATATCCATTTCCCGCATGATTTTGTTTTTTTAAGTCGAAATGTGGGGAACTGAAATTCTACCCAATTGGGTTTCATTTTTCTTGCCCACCTAAATGCTTGGTCAATTGAAAATTGAAATTACTGCATTGACATATTCAATCAAATGTCGATTTGGGTTGGTTTTCTTTCAATGGAGATCATTTTTTAATGTGAGAACTCTGGTCATGAAGAACTCGACTGGTTTCTAAAATTATCATGCTGCATTTGATTGCTCCGCCCGAATCATTCACAACATAGTTAGGTATCAGTTTTTATCCTGGGATTATCATGAAATGCCAGGTTTAAGCTGAGTTCGTAGAACATACGTTTCTCATAAGATAAGGTTTTCGACTTGTTAAGTAGCCTCCGAGAATGACGACCATTCAAGTTACAGCTAAAGTGGAGGATGAGGTTAAGCGATTACTAAAGGCTAGTTTCAATCAACTAACTAGGTATATATATTGTTGGAAGGTTATGCCGTTTGGTTTTAAAGATGATTGTACAACTTACGAGAGGGCCATGAACACCATTGTCCATGACATGATTGGCCGAACACTAGAAGTATATATTGATGATGACGTGATCAAGTCTTTTGATTTTAGTGATCATCTTGCTCATTTACAACAAACCTTCAAGTGTATGAAAGTGCACAAAATAAAAATGAACCCTTTAAAATGTACATTTGATGTTTTAGTAGGGAATTTTCTAGGTTTTGTAGTTAATCAGAGAGGCATTGAGGTGTTGAGATTCATTAAGAACTCCAAGCGCTTACACTCGTCTCACATGAACAAGCATAGATTTCAATCAACTATCTGCAAAGAGATTGTGCAGCTCAGATGCCAGCAAAGTCTCAACCCATCTGCGGGGTTAGGACGCAATCCGCGTCCAGCTCAGCCATGTTCTGGTTCTTCAGGCTCCACCGACCCATCTGCATTTGATTGACTGTATCTCGCATGGATGATAGTGCAATCTACACCGCTGAATTTGGTTGGGGAATGCCTGTAAATGGGACCAGATTAGGGGCGGCCCTGACCCTGGTCCCATTGGTGTATGTGCAGTATATGCATGCCGTCCAATCGTTCTTCCAGGCAGATCCAAATGTACATGGACCACACCATAAGAGACAATAGTGATTGACCATTAAAAACTTTTTGTGGGCAACAACAGTTTTGGACCAATGTGATATTTGTTTTTTTCCCATCATTCATCCAGGTATTCGTGACATAATGGATGATAAATAAACATTGCGGGTGAGCTCTCGGACGTTTTTAGCAGTGGGCGGTCATTCACCGTTGTTTCCTGTAGTACGGTCAACATGAGATTTGTATGTGCTTCGTACTTTATTATTATTATTATTTCTCGTGCCCTAAAATGATATGGAAAATGGAGGGACAGCGTGGATATACTATACATACATCAATGTGGACCGCACCGAATCCGCTTCCATGGAAACAAATAATATGCAAGACTATTTGAAATTGCAGCCTGTGGAAACTCCACGCTGGACGGGCTAAGCTTTCCCTAGATCGTAACCATTTATCCGGTGAGGCCTCAAAGGTTGTGGGACTAATTCATCTCAACCATTCAATTACTGTACCTTCTCCGATTGAAAGTGGATCTTTGATCATTTCAGTTTCAACCGTCCATTTGTTGTCCATGGTGAGACTAATGGAACAGTGTGAATTATTTTATTCATAATCGTGACCCATAGAACAGCCCATCAGATAAACGGTTCTGATTATGGAGGACGGGCTAAAACCATTCTTGGCCATCTTTAAACCATGCATTCGATGATGACCGTATATGGGTAAATAGAAAAGTGTCCCATCATTATATATTTTATACCGATGGGACCAGGGACGCTTCTACGATCAGGGACGCTCATGAGGTGCTCCCTACTTTGCATGTGACCTATCCCAAATATCATGCATGCCCACACATCAACCGACTAATAAGCGATTCTTGAATCTCGACCGTTGGTTTTCATTTTGTTAATCATCCCATTACACATGCACGGGCTGGCCAGATTTTCTGGCCAAGGAATATCGGAAGTGGTGACCATCAAAAAACAAAAAAAAAAAAATAGATCCAAATCTCAGATGGACCATCTCATAGGAAACAGTGGTGATTGACCATCAAAACTTTTTTGTGGGACAAAAAAGCTTTGGATCAAGTTGATATTCGTTTCTTCCCTTCATCCAGATTTATGTGACTTATTAACTGGTTGGATGGTAAATAAACATTATGGTGGGCCCTAGGAATTTTTTAATGGTGGGCCGTTCAATCAGCACTGTTTCCTACAGTATGGTCCATCTGAAATTTTGATCCGATTCATTTTTGGGCTTGTGCCCTAAAATGATCTGGAAAAACGGATGGACGGTGTGGATTTAAAATTCATACATCAAGGTGGGCCCCACGGTAAGGACCGCACCTAATTTGCTCTAGATGGGGCGTCTGGAATTAGCCTTCCTCGTTCGCCCGATGTTCCGCGCAGTGGGCCCTAAAACATACATTCTCTCCTTCGATTAAATGCTCGTGCCCAACAGATCAACGGTCCAAATTTCATAAGGAGAGAATATCCATTTTCCGCTAAAATTGCAACTGAAATATTCTCTCCTTCGATTAAATGCTCGTACCCAACAGATCAACGGTCCAGATTTCATAAGGAGAGAATATCCATTTCCCGCTTGATTTTATTTTTTCAAGTCGAAATGTGGGGAACTGAAATTCTACCCAATTGGGTTTCATTTTCCTTGCCCACCTAAATGCTTGGTCAATTGAAAATTGAAATTACTGCATTGACATATTCAATCAAATGTCGATTTGGGTTGGTTTTCTTTCAATGGAGATCATTTTTTAATGTGAGAACTCTGGTCATGAAGAACTCGACTGGTTTCTAAAATTATCATGCTGCATTTGATTGCTCCGCCCGAATCATTCACAACATAGTTAGGTATCAGTTTTTATGATCATTTAATCTGTCACACCAAATGCCTTCACAGACATTTAGTTCCTTTGGAATGTCTTAATCAGCAGACAAGTACAGAAGACAAAGCTCCCAAGTGTTTCATCTTAAATGCGAACACAAGGGATGTGTTTGGATGCACGGGGGGGGGGGGGGGTGGATAGTTTGCGTTGGAGATTGTGTTTGCGTTGGAGATTGTGTGAAAGCTTCCAGACAGTTTCCATTTTCAGAAACTTGTGTTTGTAGGGTCAGTTTACGTTGGAGATTGTGTGAAGTCACATATAGTATCACGTGCGGGGCCTACATGGTTTTGGACGGGACGACTCACCCAACACGATGGACGGCTTGGATCTCTTCGTCAGATCCTGATGGTGGGCCATAGCACGTTTCAAACGGACGCTCGTTCACTGGTGGAAGCGAAGAGAGAAACAGAGTTCCTCTCTGTTTTAAGAAGGCGTGGGTCAGCCGCGTTTGACCCAAGTCAGCGGTTCAGTGCACCGCCCGTGCACACGCCCTATGCACACACATCATATGAGTAGGGTCCATAGTGATGTTTGTGATAAATCCACTCCGTTCATTCCACTTTGTGGGCCCTGTCATAGCCTTTGACCAAAGATGGGGCAGATCCAAGGTCCAGGTGGGCCATACGAGCCGATTCCTAGCTTTAACAGTGGCTTTCCATTGTCTAGTGGTCGGATCATTTCGAGATTGGGCGTCAACGGTCAAAAGATCCTAATGGGCCATTTATAAGGCTCTCATCATGTATTACTAACTAATACTAATATCAATATAAGTTTCATTACTATTGTACATTACTTATAGTTATGATGATTAAAATTGCATACACATATATAATTATAATCTCAATATTAATGGACCACTATATACATGTTGTTGCTCATGTATTTAATAATACATAATTCGTAATATTACATTATAAATAACGTACGTGTAAATGAATTGAAAATATCATGTTTAATTAAAATCATACTTGTATTCGGTAATATTGCTAAATAATATACAATTTTATTAAATTATCTAGTAATCTTTTGTATACATATTTATAACAGATATTTAATACTACATTAATTATCACCCGTTATGTCTATTTAATATAATATTATTTTCATAATATTTTATATACGTTAGTTATATTCATATCACTCCACTACAACACTTTTTCATACATTATTTATATGATAAATAATTCATAATTCTTTTGATCTATGTTTGTGTAAAACTTATAATATAACAAATAAAAATACATATATACTTATGAAATATTAGTGGATGATTTGATTCTTCTATTGAAGTGATTAAGATCCTAAAATAGACGTCTCTGGACTATTTTGAAAATCAATCGAATGGATGGCCTGAGTTACGAATGAATGCTATACAAGACGGTTGAGATGAATAGATCGAGAATTTTGAGTGTCGGTGTGCACGGATGACCACGTGTGTTTCTATACATGTGTAAACAGATTTAGACTTCCCTGGTGACACCCGTGTACTGAAAAGTACGGGGCGTTATATTAACATAGCCGAATGCTTATTGAAACATGATGAGATTGCTGATGATGGTATTTTCATGAAAATCTAGAGGGTGCTCTAGCCAAGCTTGATAACTTGAAAGCCGATGTGTAAGATCCAATGGTTGAAATCAACTTGGGGACTGACCAAAACCCCCAACCGACTTATATCAATGGGTCCTTGTCACCATAGGAGCAAGAAGTAATGACTAAATTACTCCATGATTATAAATAATATTTTTCCTGGGATTATCATGAAATGCCAGGTTTAAGCTGCAAGTTCGTAGAACATACGTTTCTCATAAGATAAGGTTTTCGACTTGTTAAGTAGCCTCCGAGAAGGACGACCATTCAAGTTACGGCTAAAGTGGAGGATGAGGTTAAGCGACTACTAAAGGCTAGTTTCATTCAACTAACTAGGTATGCCAAGTGAATCTTGAACATAGTCCCGGTCGTTAAAAAAATGGCAAGTTAAGAGTTTGCATTGATTTCCGAAATTTGAATCATGCGACCCCGAAAAGATGAATATCCTATATTGGTTGCAGATCAACTAATATTTGCGCAGTAGGTCATAAAATAATATCATTCATGGATGGACATTCTACTTACAATCAGATTTATATTGTAAAGAATGACATGACTAAAATAGCTTTTAGATGTTCATGAGCCATCGAAATATATTGTTGGAAGGTTATGCCGTTTGGTCTTAAAAATGATTGTGCAACTTACGAGAGAGCCATGAATGCCATTGTCCATGACATGATTGGCTGAACACTAGAAGTATATATTGATGATGACGTGATTAAGTCTTTTGATTTTAGTGATCATCTTGCTCATTTGCAACAAACCTTCAAGTGTATGAAAGTGCACAAAATAAAAATGAACCCTTTAAAATGTACATTTGATGTTTTAGTAGGGAATTTTCTAGGTTTTGTAGTTAATCAGAGAGGCATTGAGGTGTTGAGATTCATTAAGAACTCCAAGCGCTTACACTCGTCTCACATGAACAAGCATATATTTCAATCAACTATCTGCAAAGAGATTGTGCAGCTCAGATGCCAGTAAAGTCTTGACCTCCTTCAAGAAATCAACTTCGGACAGCTGGTCGGAAGATGAAGGTAGGGTTAGAGAAGAATCGATCAATTGTTCGCATGGCTTCAAAAGCTAAAGAAGCTGACTTTGCAGTATTTTTATATTTGCTAAAGCCCAATGAGTAAAGTATTAGCTCATACCTATAAAAGGTCCCACCAACTCTCCAACATGCGGTGGATCAACCAAAACTGGGAGAAAGTTTTCGAAAGGTGGAATATGAGGATTCGACATATAGGAATCCACTACAATTGGAGTGAAAATCATTGTTGGTGCATTATAAGAAGCAATAGGTTCGATAATAGCATACTCTTGTACCAGTCTCTTAGCGAAATCGATTGGATTGGTTATCTCATGGACCAAGGGAACTAAAGCATTTATGGTAGTAACTGAATTAACAACATCGACAACATGATCAGTATGCTCTACACCTCAAGACATGATAAATCCTTCAACTAGAAAAAGATACGACAGAGGTTCGGATTGTGTAATTTCAGGGCAAACTGAACGTTGGCATCTGACGAGTGCATCATATTCAGTTTCTTCTCCTTCTTCTTCTCCTCCTCCTCCTCCTCCTTTTTTCTTTCCCGTTGCCTTCAGGAGGGCTATCTATCTCTACTATAAGTGTTGGTGAGCCAATAGCTTCCTTTGACGTCCTAGCCGATCCACTTATCCTGGCCACTATCACAAGCAAGGCGGGAGTGGTAGTTGTTGCTTTTACATCATTTCTAAACTTCATACTAGGTTGAATTTTCTTTACTGTTTGATATGGAAGGAGGTGGTGAAGAATTTATAGAAAAACAAATGCAAATGAATATAGACGGAGTAGCCATGTCATTATGTACCCAGCGGTTGACCTATCATTGTTGAATGGTTCGACAACCAGTGACTAACAACAGTCACTCCAGATCTAATACACTCGGCTAATGCAAAAGGAACTCTTGGGAATGGGGCCAACTCTTCACATAACACAGATAGGTCAATTTTATCTTATTCTCATAACCATACCAAGAACTACTCATGACACCTTAAAGCATGTTGCATGGGAGGTTTATATGTGTCAAAGGGTATCATAGGATTATACTTCAAATGATAAAATTGCTCAAATTGTTGGATGACCGAAATTTGGCTAGAAATACCTACTTTGGTCAATCCAGAGGTAGTATGCTTCTGCTTCTTCTTATGCTCTTCACCTTGTTAAGGTTAAGATGAAGATCTGCTAGTAAAAAAGGTAGAGCTTCTCGTCAAAGAAGTTGTTCTTTTGCAAGAGGTATTTAGATTGGCATGTAATGCTTTAGGAGATGAAGGAATAGATAATAACCTTTCAGTGACTTCTTTAGCTAGGAGAAGTCGCCAATTATCATGGTAAGTGGCCCATCATGCTTTAAAAGAATTCGTAGAGACGAGCTTGTCAGGGACCGCAAGCAATTTGAATAATAAAAGACCTTGGTTGTAATGAATTAGGGTACAAACTATTTCACTGATTGATGTGATGTGATGACGCATAGGCTGATTGAGAGAAAGTGGCGATAAGAGAAACAAGATGGATTGACCAATTGTCGAGTGAAAAGATTAGGAGAGTAAAACTCCACATTTTTCCCATGTTAGTTTCAGCACCATCAATTGATATGTCTTTGACTACAATATAGCTAGCCTAAGACTGACAACGGTTAGTAGCCATATATAAATCACTTGCATCGAAATGTTTCCAATGAACCAATTTGGGCCAATTTGTCTTTCCTTAAAAGGACAACGTCTAATCATGATGATCAAAGAGAAGAGTGTAGAAGAATTTAAAA
Organism: Magnolia sinica; assembly: GCF_029962835.1. Classification (NCBI taxonomy): domain Eukaryota; kingdom Viridiplantae; phylum Streptophyta; class Magnoliopsida; order Magnoliales; family Magnoliaceae; genus Magnolia; species Magnolia sinica. The sequence goes on along the minus strand of NC_080586.1, from coordinate 67,738,831 downwards.
TTTTCACTAAAGGAAATGGGCTTTACAGACGCAGAAACCCAATGTATGTCGTAAGAAGAGAATTGACTCATTGGTCTGGTGATCTCTTCGTTGAGATGTGGGAAATACTCGCAACCACAATTGAAATAGCCACAAGGACCTCCAATCGAATGAGGACCTTTAGACAAAAGGTCATGAAGACTGATACATATGTGACAGCAAGAAAAGGGCTAGAACTACTCTATGATTAAAAGCTAAAGCTTCGACCAAACCAATATACT